>NC_057390.1:48408128-48467293 GCF_019320065.1 Cervus canadensis
TTTATTTCTGCCCTGATTTTTAAGATTTCTTTCCTTCTGCTAACCCTGGGGTTCTTCATTTCTTCCTTCTCTAGTTGCTTTAGGTGTAGAGTTAGGTTATTTATTTGTTTTTTTTCTTGTTTCTTGATGTAAGCTTGTAATGCTATGAACCTTCCCCTTAGCACTGCTTTTACAGTGTCCCATAGGTTTTGGGTTGTTGTGTTTTCATTCATTTCTATACATATTTTGATTTCTTTTTTGATTTCTTCTATGATTTGTTGGTTATTCAGAAGTGTGTTATTTAGCCTCCATATGTTTGAATTTTTAACAATTTTTTTTCCTGTAATTGAGATCTAATCTTACTGCACTGTGGTCAGAAAAGATGACTGGAATGATTTCAATTTTTTTGAATTTTCCAAGACTAGATTTATGGCCCAGGATGTGATCTATTCTGGAGAAGGTTCCGTGTGCACTTGAGAAAAAGGTGAAGTTGATTGTTTTGGGGTGAAATGTCCTATAAATATCAATTAGGTCTAGCTGGTCCATTGTGTCATTTAAGGTTTGTGTTTCCTTGTTAATTTTCTGTTTAGTTGATGTATCCATAGTTGTGAGTGGGGTATTAAAGTCTCCCACTATTATTGTGTTACTATTAATTTCCTCTTTCATACTCGTTAGTGTTTGCCGTACATATTGCGGTGCTCCTATGTTGGGTGCATATATATTTATAATTGTTATATCTTCTTCTTGGATTGATCCTTTGATCATTATGTAGTGTCCTTCTTTGTCTCTTTTCACAGCTTTTATTTGAAAGTCTATTTTATCTGATATGAGTATTGCGACTCCTGCTTTCTTTTGGTCTCCATTTGCATGAAATATTTTTTTCCAGCCCTTCACTTTTAGTCTGTTTGTGTCCCTTGTTTTGAGGTGGGTCTCTTGTAGACAGCATATATAGGAGTCTTGTTTTTGTATCCATTCAGCCAATCTTTGTCTTTTGGTTGGGGCATTCAACCCATTTACATTTAGGGTAATTATTGATAGGTGTGGTCCCGTTGCCTTTTACTTTGTTGTTTTGGGTTCACGTTTATACAACCTTTCTGCATTTCCTGTCTAGAGAAGATCCTTTAGCATTTGTTGAAGAGCTGGTTTGGTGGTGCTGAATTCTCTCAGCTTTTGCTTGTCTGTAAAGCTTTTGAATTCTCCTTCATATCTGAATGAGATCCTTGCTGGATACAGTAATCTAGGTTGTAGGTTATTCTCTTTCATTACTTTCAGTACGTCCTGCCATTCCCTTCTGGCCTGGAGGGTTTCTATTGATAGATCAGCTGTTATCCTTATGGGGATCCCTTTGTGTGTTATTTGTTGTTTCTCCCTTGTTGCTTTTAATATTTGTTCTTTGTGTTTGATCTTTGTTAATTTGATTAATATGTGTCTTGGGGTGTTTCGCCTTGGGTTTATCCTGTTTGGGACTCTCTGGGCTTCTTGGACTTGGGTGGCTGTTTCTTTCCCCATTTTAGGGAAGTTTTCAGCTATTATCTCCTCGAGTATTTTCTCATGGCCTTTCTGTCTTCTTCTTCTGGAACTCCTATGATTCGAATGTTGGGGCGTTTCACATTGTCCCAGAGGTCCCTGAGGTTGTCCTCATTTCTTTTGATCCTTTTTTCTTTTTTCCTCTCTGCTTCATTTATTTCCACCATTTTATCTTCTATCTCACTTATCCTATCTTCTGCTTCCGTTAGTCTACTCTTGGTTCCCTCCAAAGTGTTTTTGATCTCATTCATTGCATTATTCATTTTTAATTGACTCTTTTTTTTTTTTTTTTGTTCTTTATTAAACATTTCTTTGCATCTTTTCAATCTTTATCTCCAGGCTATTTATCTGTAACTCCATTTTGTTTTCAAGATTTTGATCATTTTTATTATCATTATTCTAAATTCTTTTTCAGGTAGATTCCCTATCTCCTCCTCTTTTGTTTGACTTGGTGGGCATTTTTCATGTTCCTTTACCTGTTGGGTATTTCTTTGCCTTTTCATCTTGTTTAGATTGCTGTGTCTGGAGTGAGGCTTTCTGTATTCTGGAGGTCTGTGGTTCCTTTTTATTGTGGAGGATTTACCCGTGGGTGGGGTTGGACAATTGGCTTGTCAAGGTTTCCTGGTTAGGGAAGCTTTGCGTCAGTGTTCTGGTGCGTGGGGAATTTGATTTCTTCCTTTGGAGAGCAAGGAGTGCCCAGTAATGAATTTTGAGATGGGTCTAGTGTTGGTGTTTCCTTGGGCAGGCTGTATGTTGGTGTTCAGGGCTATGTTCCTGCGTTGCTGGAGAATTTGCGTGGTATGTCTTGCTCTAAAACTTATTGGCTCTTGGGTGGTGGTTGGTTTCAGTGTAGGTATGGAGGCTTTTGGACAGGTCACTTATTACTTAAAGTTCCATGTAGTCAGGAGTTTTCTGGTGTTCTCAGGTTTTGGGCTTAAGTCTCCTGCCTCTGGATTTCAGTTTTATTCTTCCTGTAGTCTCAGGACTTCTCCAACTATACAGCACTGATAAGAAAACTTCTAGGTTAATGGTGAAAAGATTCTCCCCCGTTAGGGACACCCAGAGAGGTTCACAGAGTTACATGAAGAAGAGAAGAGGGAGGAGGGAGATAGAGATGAGCAGGAGGAGAAAAAGAGGGACTCAAGAGGAGAGAGACAGATCTATGCAGCTGTCTGTTCCCAGAGTGTTCTCTGTAGCCCAGTCACCTACAAAGATTCACAGAATTGGATGGGGAAGAGAAGGGGAAAGAAGGAAATAGAGGTGTTCTGAGGTAGAAAACAGAGAGTCAAGATTGGGAGAGAATAATCTTTGGTTTAAAAATAGGGCTTCTCTTCTTTTTTTTTTGTAAGGTTATAGTGTATTGAAAATGAAAGTTAAGGAGTAGTAGAGGAGTACTAGAGGACTTTAAAAGAAATAAGAGAAAAAGAAAAATAGAAAATAGAAGAGAAAAAGGAAAGAAAAAAAAGAAGAGAAAAAAAAGAAAAGAAAAAAAGAAAAAAAAATTTTTTTTTCCCTAATTAAAAAAATCGTAAAAATCTATGGAAATGAAAGTTAAGGAGTAATGGGGGAGTAATAGGGGATTTTAAAGGAAAATAAAAGAGAAAAAATAAAAAAGAAAAAGTAAAAAAATAAAAAATAAAAAAAAAAAAAGTAAAATTATATCTAGGAGTTTCTCTGGAGCTGTTGCGGTCAGTGTGGGTTCGGCTCAGTTTCAGATAGCTCCTCGTTCCAGCTTACACTTCTCGATATCTATAGGCCCCTTCCGGTGTAGTCGGTGTTTTCCAGAGGGATTTTAATCTGTTGCACCAGTCCCTTCTGAAGCAGTTCCCTTTGTTTATTTGGCTTCTGTTTGCCGGTCTCTTCAGAGCCTCATTTCCGCCCTGACACAGGCGGGCGGAGGTGGACTCTTATTCATGTAGCTAGTTCCATCGCTCTGCGGGGCAGGGAGTGGCTGGCACTATGGGGACGGGCTTGCGCCGGCGGGGACGGGCTGGCGCTGCCGGGAGGGGCTGACGCTGCTTTCTCCGTCTGTGCTGCTCAGGCTCCCGGCTGTTCTATATGGGGGCGCGCCTGCGCTGCGCGAGGCTCCAGCCCTCGGGTGTTCCACAAAAGCGCTGAAAGAAAAGCTGTGCCTGCTCTCTGTGCCTTCCCCGTCAGAGCGGTCCAGGCAGCCAGGGGCTTGGTGGGCGCACTCTACCCAGGTGTGGCGCGCCCACTCCCTTCCGCGGACCCAGTTTCAGGTTCCGCTGGCTCCAGTCGGGTGCGCGTGCCTTCCGCCCTCCGCGTCCCCAGCCCCAGTCCCCACCCGCGCCGGTCGGGTGCCTGCGCCCTGTGTCTCGCCGCGACCTTCCCCTACCCCCTGCCTCCTGCCTCCGGCGGGGCTGGGCCGGTCCGCAGCCTGCGAGCTCCTCTCTGGACCCTCTCGGTCTCTTTGTTCTGCGAACGGCCGGCAGTGTGTTCGGGCCGGTTAATTTACTCTCTCTCCTTTGGTCTCCCACAGTTCAAGTTGGCAACTCACAGAAGCTCCCTCCGATTGTCCTCAGGGCACTCAGGCCCGGACCCTACTCCAACCAATACCGCCTAAGATTCCCTTCCCGGGACGGATCTCCGTCCTTAGCTCTTTTGTCTCACTTTTAATCTTTTATATTTTGTCTTACCTCCTTTCGAAGACAATGGGCTGCTTTTCTGGGCGCCTGATGACCTCAGCTAGCGATCAGAAGTTGTTTTGAGAAGTTTGCTCTGCGTTCAGTTATTCTTTTGATGAATTTGTAGGAGAGAAAGTGGTCTCCCCGTCCTACTCCTCCCCATCTTCCCATGACTGTTTTTAAAAGCATTTAGTGGATGGGACCCCCAATTGACCTTATTGGCACTTAAATATACATTGAAATCATAGTAAAGTGAAATTCCCAGAATATAGGTTGGTCTCCTTACTGAATACCTTGGTAAATATAATCCACTTTACTTCATTTTTATCTTTTGTCTCCTCTTATATGGTGACAATCATTGTAAAAACTTTAGTGTTCTTAGAATAAGCATGATGTAGTGACCTGAATATTCATTGGAAGGACTGATGGTGAAGCTGAAGTTCCAATACTTTGGCCACCTGATGTGAAGAACTGACTCATTGGAAAAGACCCTGGGAAAGATTGAAGGTACGGGGAGAAGCAGGTGACAGAGGATGAGATGGCTGGAAGGTGTCACTGACTCAATGGACATGAGTTTGAACAAACCCCGGAAGATAGTGAAGGACAGGAAAGCCTGGTGTGATGCAGCCAATGGGATCTCGAAGAGTCAGACATGACTGAGCGACTGAACAATAATGAGTGACCATGAATTGATTCTGTAATGCTTTGGGATCTTGTAACACCAGAGAGTGAAGAGGAAGTAAAAAGCCTCTTGATGAAAGTGAAAGAGGAGAGTGAAAAAGTTGGCTTAAAGCTTAACATTCAGAAAAGTAAGATCATGGCATCTGGTCCCATCACCTCATGGGAAATAGATGGGGAGACAGTGGAAACAGTGTCAGACTTTATATTTGTGGGCTCCAAAATCACTGCAGAGGGTGACTGTAGCCATGAAATTAAAAGATGCTTACTCCTTGGAAGGAAAGTTATGGCCAACCTAGATAGCATATTAAAAAGCAAAGACATTACTTTGCCAACAAAGCTCCGTCTGGTCAAGGCTATGGTTTTTCCAGTGGTCATGTATGAATGTGAGAGTTGGACTGTGAAGAAAGCTGAGTGCCAAAAAATTGATGGTTTTGAACTATTGTGTTGGAGAAGACTCTTGAGAGTCCCTTGGACTGCAAGGAGATCCAACCAGTCCATCTTAAATGAGATCAGTCCTGGGTGTTCATTGGAAGGACTGATGTTGAAGCTGAAATTCCAATACTTTGGCCACCTCATGCTAAGAGTTGACTCATTGGAAAAGACCCTGATGCTGGGAGGGATTTGGGGCAGGAGGAGAAGGGGATGACAGAGGATGAGACGGCTGGATGGCATCACTGACTTGATGGACATGGGTTTGAGTAAACTCTGGGAGCTGGTGATGGACAGGGAGGCCTGGTGTGCTGCGATTCATGGGGTCGCAAAGAGTCGGACACGACTGAGTGACTGAACTGAACTGAACTGAACTAAATGCCCTGGGGTTATGGCTGCCAGCATTCTCTGTGTAGTCATTATCCCTGAGTGTGTGATTGTGGAAGATGACATACAACCAAATGGCTATTAAACCTAGAACAACTCGAGGACAGCAGTTCTTCAGAGGAACTGGCTTTCTTGACATTCACCTGTTTATTCAGGTGAGTTAGACAATTAAATCATTTTTGCTGAAACACTGCTTTCTGTTCTTGCGGGCGTTCACTCACTGGTCCTACTCATTCTGCCCTGTTTCGGAGCACTGGGCATCTGCTTGTCACAAACACCTTCACAACCTGCTCTAGTTCAGCTCATATTTATCCTCACAATGTGAGAGACTCAGCAAAATGGAAAGCACATCTACCTCCTGCATCTCTGGCTTCAAGGGCAATTTCGTAGTACCTGGAAATCGATTCCATCTGATTACAAGAGAAATCTCAATTTAATTCTGTGTGTTGGGAATGGCAAACCACTCCAATATTCTCCTAGAGAGTCCCATGGACAGAGGAGCCTGGCGGGCTATAGTCCATGGGGTGGCAAAGAGTCGGACATGACCGAGTGACCAACACTTAGCTGTAATGTAATGAGATGTCAGATCTCACCAGAAAAACAAACACATTGTTTTTTGAGTTCCTCTTGGCTATGAGTTATTAATGAACCAACATTCATATTCTTCTGCTGTGGTGTAGATTCATAAATAAAGCCACACTCTGTTGTTTTAAGGTTCAAAGTCCCTTTCAGGGAAGGCTACTCTGCCTGTGAACTTCCAAGGATGCAAACAGCCAAGGCAGACAGAGTCCAGTGCACTCGGCTTTCGTGTCAGCCTCTATGCAAAGGTAAGGTTTGATTTTGCTGTTCAGTTTCATGAGGCTGTCGGACCTCCTGGTGAAATGGGGGTTCCTATGTATTAACATCATCATGGGTTCTGCTACTGCTGCTGAGTCTCAGTCTTGAGAAACAATGTCCTCTTGGTCTGCAGTGATGTCCCCGACACAGTGCTTATGTGATGTGTCAGGGTTTAGATTGGCCACCCAGGCTCAGGGGCCTGTGGTTTGTGGTTTAGGTGTAACATCCAAATGTCATTGCCAAGACCAATGTCAAGCAGCTTCCCCCAGGAGCACAGCTAGACCGTTTATTCTATATTGTCATAACCACTGACTGGGTGCTCTCTGTACTGAAGAAGTATACTTATTGGTTTTTGAAAGTATTTTATGTATTAGAAGTTTGCAAAGAATGGTAGGGAATTTTCTTTATTTCAGGCTGTTAAATGGAACTCGCAGTGTAACAAATCTCTACCTTACTATAGCAATACAAATTCACCTGAATTTCCCTAAGACTGGGTCCAGCTTCAGTCTCTGAACAAAAAGTAGCCAGATTATTCAGCACAACTATCTCTTTAGATGCTTCTGGAAAGACCAAGTGTTCAGGGTGTGGAGTCATCATTGTGTATATACAAGTCCAATTTGGCAGTGTAACCATGAGTGGTGAAGCCCTGGAGAAGTGCCTCCCCCAACCAAATGAACAGGAAGTTGATGAATAAGATCAGGAATTAAAGTTCAATTTCATGATTAGCAAAGTTGTCTCTGTTGTCTTGTTTCCTCCAAGGTGCACAGCAGGAGGACCACGATACTCGGGGTGCTGGGTGGGCTGCCCTGGGCAACATTCTGAGGAGTTCCTGCCACTTGCCTTTGCCATTTCTAGGCTTCTGACAATTTCTCTCTCTGTGTTTCCAAAATCATCTAAGAGAAATTCATTTAATCAGTGACAACCTGTCATATTTGTCACATCTATTTCCTTTTGTAGAAATTAGAACAATTCTTTCATTTGAGAGTTTTAAACATTTTTGCTTAGTATCCTTGGAGTGTCTGATAAAAGCACATGAGCAGCATCCACCCACCTGGTGTCCTGGTCCCTTCATGGGAGGTTCTGGTACCTGGCTTTCTTTGCAGACCCATTTTGGCTCTTTCAATAGGCTCTGGCAAAGCACCATTTATCACTGGTAAATAATCCATAAAGTAAATCACTCACATATTAAAACTTTAATAATTTATCAGCTTAAGCCGAGATTCATTGTCTTTTTTCAAGATGAATAGAGCTAACAAGAAACATTCGAACAGTAATGCCTCATGTTTAATATTGGCAATTTATCATCGATAATACAGCTATTAATGTGGTTTGTTTATGAGTAAAAACAATACAGCTGATTTTAATATTTCTATTTTTTTAGATGTATCTCCCCAGTTTGCCTGCTCTGACACCAGAGGCATGCTTAGGAAGTAGGAAGTCAGAATTTAACTTTGGCATGCAGGATAATTAGCTGTTGTTTAATTAGACTTGAACTTGTCCCAAGCCCATGTTTTAACAGTGTCCACGTCTTATTTCATTCTAATCTAACAATAATCCTGTGAGCAGGTACTACAAACATACTGCCCCACCATGCAGCTGTTTGATCCATGTGTGCTGAATGAATGACTCATCCCAGTGAAAAGGAGGCTTAGAGAGTTGAAGTAACTTATTCAAAGGAGAAGTGGGTGGCAGAGGATGAGACGGTTGGATGGCATCACTGACTCAATGAACATGAATCTAAGCAAACTCTGGGAGAGAGTGAAGGACAGAAGAGCCTAGCGTGCTGCAGTCCCATGGGGTCACAAAGAGTTGGACACAATTGAGAGATTGAACAACAACAACAAATTAAAAGCCAACCAGCTTCTAACTGCTAGAACTAAGTCTGAATCCAGATGCAAGCCTAAGCTCCTGGCCATGTTTCTCTCTCAACTAAAGCAGGAGTTAGAACTGGAAGACAGACAGCTGAGGGACAGATGATCTTGCTGCAAACCGGAACTGGACTGACTGAGGCCACATCTGAGGCCACATGGTTCATCCACATCATCTGCTGAGGTTCCAACCCCCCGACCCTCAGGTGTCTTTGGTGGGGTCTCTTCAGTTTACCGAGACTGTGTAGAATTCATTCTGCCCATCGGCAGCTCCTGCTTGTTTTGATGTTGTTGGTTTTAATCCTCTTGCCCTTTGTGATTCCAGATTCCAGTAGATGTCTCAAGGGGAATCAGTCTAAGTGTAAGATCACACCCCTGCACCCCCTTCATCACCTGGACTTGATGCCCATTTTGCTTCACACGGCAGTCTCACACTGTCAGATCTCAAACATGTTTGTCCTGCATCGTGAGATGACTGAAAGTTCTACTGGTTTCTTTTTTTCCCACCACTGGCCTTGTGCCAGCCTGTTTCCTGCCCTCAGCCTCCCATCCTCCCCCTGAAAGTTGGCAATGCCCCAAGAAAAACAAGAACAGCTGCAGGATTTAGGCTCACCTCTCTGAAGTCCCTTCTCGCAAGGACCTTTGTCACCTGGCACCTATAGTCACCTCGGCTAATCATCAACACCTTCAAACAGATTTTCTTCTTTCTTTTTAGTGATGTGAGCAGTTTTTTTCATTGTTTTTGGAGGCAGTGTTGGTCTGCTGCAATGAGTTCATTACAGCAGAAATGGACTCTGAAGTGAATTCGTTTAAGCTACGGTATTTCCCATCAGGGTGTGCTGTATTTATATGTTACTTTCCAAAGAGTGTCCTACTTGGTTTTACAGACTGAAGTTCCCTCTTCATAAATCTGTAGTGGATGGCTGCTAAGAAACTGGATGAATAATAAAAAATAAGTAGGTCTTTATGCCATATTATATTTTATATTAATCAGCAAGTCTTTGTACTTGCACACCACGCTGAGTTCCCCAGAAGTTGCAGAGACAAGCCAAGCAAATAAGGCTACTAAAATTCTGTCTGTGTACCTAAATCTACAGACAGAAGCATATTCATGTCTAGCAAAATTTTATAGCAAGCACACATACATTCATACCAGCATATGTAGAGCTTTGGGAATATAATTCAAATAGTACCAAATTGCGGTATGGGTGTAATTATTGGAATTCAACAGTAAAATTAATCAAATCAGACAAGAGTCTAATTATTCAGTCTAAATTTCTGCCCATTACTCTAGCATTAAGGAAGCAATATGTGATTTTGAGGGGATAAAATTCACAAGGCCTGGATTACTGTCTTTGTTATTTGACCCTAAGCAGTAGAATTTTCCCTAGGTCCATTTTCTCCTTTAAAAGGGACCAGTATTTTTTATATTACTCTCGTCATGCGGCTGTTTAGAGAAGAAAATTAGGTCATAGACATAAAAATGCTGTGGAAAGTTCAATGCATCTAAAATTATGAGCTATTATTAGCTTTAAAAAGTTTTAAGGACTTAGCAATACATGAATAGAGAAATTCAGCAACCTCACACCTGGGCATCTGACTCAGGAAATGGCTTTTTAGAAAAAGCAGGCTGGAGGGCGCAGAGCGGAGTGAGGTAACAGGAGCTTAGTGTCAAGGTAGGTAGGCGCCATCCTGATTTCAGAGAAGCCAGGCAGCTTCTGCGTCTCCATGCATGGTCCCCTTCCTCTCCTCTTGCTGCTCCCAACTACTTCCAAGTGCACACACACTCACACACACACACACAGGCACACACTCTCACACAGGCACACTCACACACTCACAGGCACGAGCACACACACACACACATGCACATACTCAGCGCTTGTCCTACTCTAGGGTCAAAACCTAAAGCTGCATCGTGAGGTCACTAACTCTATAGGGACAAGCCGTACGGGGAAGACAGCACTCTCAAGCCATTTCTGTCGTGTCTCTTCTTAAGAGCAAGAATGTTCCTGCTCAAGAATGACATTTGCGACTGGAGGACCCAAAGTGCCAGAGAACTCTGGGTTACAGGAAAGACAGGCCAAAGCTGGGTGTGAGAGGAAAGAGGCAAGTGGAATCCATAGGAAACATGGAAATAACTGCAGCTCTGAGCTCTCACACACCACAGCTGAGAATTTCTGTTGCTGCTGTGTGGCTTCCTGAGGTCTCTGTGTCAAGTGAGGGTCTGAGGTGGTGAAAGAGGAAATGTGAGCTTTCAAGACAAATGAACTATTTGCCTTTCCCTGATTTAAGAGTGTTGTCCAGAGAAACAGAACCAATGGGGTAGATATCAATAAAGAATTCCTCTCTCTCTAGGGCTTTCCTGGTGGCTCAGCGGTAAACAATCTGCCTGCCAATGCAGGAGACACAGATTTGATTCCTGGGTCAGGGAGATCCTCTGGAGAAGAGCATGCCAACCCACTCCAGTATTCTTGCCTGGTAAATACCATGGACAAAAGAGCCTGGCAGACTGCAGTTCATGAGGTAGCAAAGAGTCAAACACGACTGAGCAACCGAGCATGCACACACATCTCTCCACATATATACATACAGATTGACTAACAGTTTCATACATACATATGAAGAGATCACACAGGCAAAGGTATTAATATATGAGATCTGTTCTTCATAAAGAATGGCTCCTGCACCCATGGGATCTGGGAGCCCCCACCTGCAGGCTGCAGACCCTGGAGAGATGGTGGTGTAGGGGGACCCCAGTGGCCACCAGCTGGAGGAGTCCATCTCACTGGGGGAGGCAGGACTTTTGTTCTGTTCAGGCCTTCTGCTGCCTGGGTGAGACCCACTCACAGATGAAATTCATATGCTTTGCCCAAAGTTCCCCAATTTAAATGTTGACCTCACCCCTCCACACCCTCCAGGTTGGTGATTAAATTCACCACTTCCCTTGAGGCATGTGAGCTCTCTCCTTGAAATGGAAAAACATTAGGAAAAAGTGATGCTCCTTATAAATTCTGAGCAAATAGACCCTGCTTCAGTAGCATTACTGAACCTGTAATTCCCACTGATCAGAGGACCCTACAAAGGTCTGGGTCAGCAACCACCACACCACCATGCGTCTGTGAAGGAAAAAGTGTTTTTCAAAGAAATGAGCACCTTCTCTAAATATTCATCAACAGATGAACAGATAAAAAAGATGTGGTACATGTATACAATGGAACATTACTCAGATATAAAAAAGCACGAAGTAATGCCATCTACAGCAACATGGATACAACTAGAGATTAGCATAGAGTGAAGTGAGTCAGGAAGAGAAAGACAAATACCACCATGATATCACTTATATGTGGAATCTAAAATATGTTACAAATGAACTCATGTGCAAAACAGGAACAGACTCACAGACACAGAGAACAGACTGGTGGTTGCCAAGGGGGAGAGGGGGTGGGGGAAGGATGGACTGGGAGATTGGGGTTAGGGGTGAAAGCTATTATATATAAAATAGGTGAACCACAAGATTCTACTGTACAGCACAGGAAACTATATTCAATATCCTGTGATAAGCCATAATGGAAAAGAATACAGAAAAGATTATATATATATTTCTGTGTGTGTGCGTATATAACTGACTCACTTTGTTGTACAGAAGAAATTAACACAACATTGTAAATCAGCTATACTTCAAAATCAATGAGAAACAAAAACCAAAGTGAACAACTTTCTGTTGTGTCTAAGCGGCTGTGCTTTCTGTTCTTAGCAGGCAAGGGGATAATTTACTAAACAAGATATGTAGCGGCATGCAGACTTCCCCGCTTCACAAGGTGAAGCTTTATTGCAAGGACAACTTTATAACTTTTCCCCCTCATCCTGAGATGACTTCCTGGGGACGAGGGCTGGTACCCTCCGCTCACCAGCTGCTGTGTGCTCGCACACGCCAGCGATAATCAAGGTCTGCTCTGAGACTGCAGGTGACACAGTCTGCATATGACATACCAGCGGACAGAGGAGAACATTACCCAGATTTCCCTGCTATGTGGGTGAGGCTGACAACCTGGCTTGCTCAGAGGCAGAGTGGGCTCCGGGGGTCAAGTTCATGTTTTCTGAAAGAAGGAGCTTATCAGTTTCTCCACATGTCCTTCCTGGATGGAGCCAGAAGCAGGCTGAGCTCAAAGCCGGAGCTGCAATCAGAATCTCCCGGGCCTTTGTCAGCTTCCAGGAGAAGAGCATGACTTAGAATTAACAATTGGCTTTATTATTACTTTAGTTTTATATTAATAACATTTCCAAGTGTGCAGGATTTCTATCACAGGAGAAGAGCTTTGCTGGCTGAATGGTCACCAGTTTAGACTGAGGATTGCTTAACTTGGCCTCAGGCAGGAGACATTTATCATCCTTATCTTCAGACCCTCTCCCTCCTACTCCAGTTCAGAAATATATTTCAGCAAAGAGCTGTCCAGGTAAATAGATAATGTCTCTCTGTGTTAAATTTATGGCTCAATTACAATCAATCTTATGCTATCAGCTTTCAGTTGTCTGTACATAATTAATATAAACAAAGTAGGGAGCCATCGTTTCTTATGCCACTTTGTTCCAGGCTGGAAAAAATGAAATCAGCGCCTACCTTAGAAGTAATTGGTGCCAGCATATGATCTTAGAATGTCTAGACAGCAAAATGGAAAAGAGAAAGATCCCTTTGGGTATAATTTATTCCAGTTTTGTAGATTTGTTGCCATTCCCTTCTCCAGGGGATCCTCCCAATCCAGAGATCAAACCTGGGTCTCCCACATTGCGGGCAGATTCTTTACCATCTGAGCCACCAGGGAAGCCCCAAGTGATATTTACCTTACTGAAATTAACAGCTCAGATTGTTGTTTTTTCTCCACCTGACTGTTTACAGCCTGTTACCTGGGTTGGGGGAAGCGAAACTGCACAGGTCAGCTCTAAAGCTTCTGCCTGTGGCATGGAAGGTGTGGTGACCAGGTGAACTATGTGTTCAGTACCAAAGTGGCTCCCTGATGTATAATTGCATGACCCTCGTGGGCTGTTTGGCTTGACTGCTAAGTCTTGCTACATGTCGTGACAAATCACTGAAGCCAACCCTCATAAATGATCTGCCTTTTAAAGCCAAAGAATACTTAGAATTAAACGAGCTGAACCCATTTCTTGTCTTATAACAAGGCCATTCAATGAAAACAAAATGGCTTGCGTGGAATGACTTACAGGCATTACAATCCTATCCTTCGCGTGGCAGACCTATATGCACAGCTGTTTGTCAGTCCTGGTCTGAGGCATTAGGTGTGCTACAGATATTGGACCCTAATTTCTCCACTGAAAACTTTATTAAGCATCTTTTTGTTTGGCCAGATAGACATCTGTGTTTCCAGATTAATGTATTAGGCATTTTTAAATCCTAGAGACACATAGAGCTGCTTTGCAGAAATTTCAATATGTGCCCAAAGGATTATCATGGATCCATAGAGGGTATTATTATGTATATTCATTGCTTGCCCGGCAAAAGACAGCCTTTCAGCAAATCTTTACACACAAAAAAGCAGCAGAGCTTCTGTATTTCGGCATCACCGTGGATTGTTTGATAATAGGTGTCACCTTGGCACTTCATTCCAAGGGTTCTTGAAATGTATTTCCTCCTGAATTTCAATGGCTTGAGTATGGATGTGCAGTGTGACTGTATTTATGCAGCTTTGAAGAACAGCAGAATATTTAATGGCACACACAAACAATTTAGGGTTAACTCAAATATAGAAAAATGAAAGTCAAATGAAAAACCAGCATCCAGTTCTAACTTGTAACATAACTTCCCTAATATGCAAAGCATGTATGTGAATTAAGAAAATAATTCATGCCCTCATTAGAAAGAGATGAGTACAACTTGAACAAAATAATTTATTCCAAAATAAATGCAGGTTTGCAGGAAGCTTACAACACAGCCACCTTGTTAGAAACTGGAAAAGGCTGATTAATAAATGAGCACCGAGTGTTTCCCTGTAAGATCCAAAGATGAGCAGGCAAGTGAGACCGTGGGAAGACACATCCGCATCAGCACCATTGGAGGGTGGTGCCCGGAACCTTAGCAGCAGCAGGTCAGCAACGCAGTAGAGTCTACCTTAGCCAGCAGTCCATAGATCCAGCAATTAGACCAAATCGAACAAAGACATATACGTGTCTGTGTGTGTTTATATCACAGTGATTTTGAGAGGGAGAGTAAATGAAAAGAAAATCTAAATCTCTAATGATAGGATATTGGTGAGAAAATTACAGTACAGTCATACACTAGGGTAATAAGCAGCTACTGAAATGAACTTATCGAAATCTATTTATTGACATGAAAAGATGTTGATTGCACATTTTACTGGGAAAAAATTAAGCTATAGCTCTGTAGCACAAACTATTTTTAAATGAATTCTAACATCAAGATATTAAAACTTCGACAAGAGTGCATGCCATGTCAACAGCAGCTCTAGATGGATTTTTTCCCTCCATTTGGCTTATCTGTATCCCCTCAATTTCCATTTCTCTCTTTCTTTAGTAAACAAATAAAACTTTTGCAATAAAAAAATAAAAGTTACATGTTTTAAAAATAGAATGCACACATCTAGAAGAGTATTCTCTCTTGCTGTCACCTTGGGGAACTATAAAAACCTAACGATCTGGTATAAAACTACTTCTGTGCCTCTTCACTAGAATCATTTTCTAGACTGAAAAAGGATCCGTCTTCACCCATCTTGCTAAGATGGCATCTTTGGTAGTTCTTAGTTCCTGTATTATCTTTCAAGAAGAATTCAACCCCAGTAACCTGTCCTTAAGGCTGAGAAGCACTGAAAACCTCCTTGTAACCTGATTAAGAATGATAAATTGCAGTGGTGAAACCATCTGTAAGATTCCTTTGATGATATCTAAATACATATATTTTCAAAGTTGTATATTTTTTCATAAAAATATGAACAACTGTCAGGGTTTTCCCAAAGCACAGTGGTAAACAATCCGCTTGCCAAAGCAGGAGACGCAGGTTTGATCCCTGGGTCAGGAATATCCTCTGAATGAGGAAATGGTAACCTACTCCAGTATTCTTGCTTGGAGAATCCCATGGACAGAGGAGGGATACAGTCCTTGGCATCACAAAGAGTCGGACATGACTGAGCGACTAAACAACAAGAATAAAATTCTAGGCTGAATTCATTATTATATAGCCATTAATATGATATACATTTTTATCTTTAGATCTCAAAATAAAATAAAAATATTTTGTGGCCCCTAAAAGTCCAGTTGGCCCTGGACACGGTGCCTCCATGCCTGACAGAGCAGATGGGGCTATTGGTCTGGAGCACAGCCCTTCACTCCTGGGGGCCACAGATGGTACCTAGCCTGAATACTCAGAGCTGTGTGGCCACATCCTACCTTGGCACTCTGTTTCCTGGGGTCAACGAGCTTAGTTCAGACTGGGTCTATGGGGTGGCCCTCTATGTGCCCAGAACATAGCAAGGGCTCTCCAGGAGGGCCTGAGTGTCTTCCCTGGACGAGGCTGTTCTCCCAGGTTTTCCAATGGACAGAGGCTCCCACCGCTGGCTTGGCAAGGTGTTGCCTGGTGGGTCCTGACCTTCCTGGCACCCTCCTCTGCTCTGACTGCAGCAGCTGACCCCAGGAACAGTTACCTACCTGCCCACCATTGAGGCCTTTATCACCCATTCAGAGCCATGTTTCATTTCTTTATTTTTGGAGCTGAAACATTTGGTTAACATTGTAGGAGGTAGCACAGGACAGAGATAGGAGCTTGGACTTCAGAATAAACAGTTCTGACCTGAATGTTGGTTGGGTCACTAAGCTGTATAACCTTAAGGAAATTATTTGCTTTCTCTGAGTGTCAGTTTCCTTTCAATATAGGTAATGACGCTTTGCTTGTGGGAACAGCGTGAGGAACAGAAGACGCAGGGGAGGCAGAAGCCGGTTTTCTTCACCAAAGAAGCTCATTAAATATCCACGTCTTTCTCCTTCTCACCCTCCATCCGCTCCAGGCAGCAGTCCAAACAAACGCTGGTTATGGACAAATATTAAACCCATTTTCAAAAGATGGAGAGCAAGGGAGAAATGTAAGGGAAAAGGCTGCCTGTTTCCAAAGGCAACTTTCAAAGAGGCAGCAGATGGGGAGCCCTGCCCAGGCCGGGCCAGGTCCCTCCAACTGGGAGGGGCATCCACTCTCTGTGGGCAGCAGGTGGACTCCCAGCATCAGACTTGGGCCTGTGGGCTGCTCTTTGGGATGTCCTGGCTGTCTGAGCGAAGCTGCTTCATGTGCCCACAACACTCTCTCTTTCCCTCCAGCCCCTGCCTTGCTCACAGGATCACATTTACACAGGAATCCCCCTCTGCCTCCTCCAGGAAGGTCTCCATGCTCAGTACAGCTGCAGGATGCCTGACAGCTTTGCCCATTCTCATTGCTGGATATATCTCACATTCCTTTCTCCATTCTGGTCTAAGGTGTTCTTGGTCCACTCTGGGGCAGTTGGTTCCTTCATCTCCTAAACATATCTCTCCCTGTCAACCCAGGGAATCCCCCACCAGAAAAACTGCAGCAGAACCAAAGAATATAGGAGACCAGCAATGTCAGCTCCTGTAGCTTCATCCGCTCTAGGGGGAGATGTCTTGCTGGTGTGGGACATGGCCACCTGTCTGGGACTCTCACTGTGAGGTGCAGATCAGTAGCAGGGGATGGACAGAAGAGGATTTAGAGGGGGGTGAACTGTAGGGCTAGACGGGTAGACTGGGGTCCAGTAAGTAGGGAGAGGCTGGGGTAGTGGTGACCAGTGCACTCCCAGGTGTGAGGTAGCCAATCCACATCTCAGATGGAAGCACCTGCAATGACACATCATTTCTAGGAGTAACACTTTTTTAGGACCCCTCATGAGTGTTAACCACACTAGATATGCTTTGGGCGAATGGGTTCTCTGGGTAGAATACTACCTATAAAACCTAGGCCCTTTTAAGAGAGTAGACATCCAGGAGTTTGCAAAAACTAAATGAGAGGATTAAGATTTCTATAAGGCTGGTTACAGGTGGTACAGGCTGGATGGGTGAGCAAAGCCAGCTAAATGTAGATTTCCCAGGAAAATCAGGGATCTTAGCTCACAGCTCAAGCCCACAAACATTTTGTTTCTCCGAGTACTCAGGGATCTTGACTCCCTTAAGGCTTCAGTAATTTTCACTGAGAGGTAGAGTTTTTTTAAAAATTATTTATTTATTTTAATTGGAGGCTAATTACAATATTGTAGTGGTTTTACCATACATTGACATAAATCAGCTATTGGTGTACATGTGTCCCTCATCCTGAACCCCCCTCCCACCTCCCTCCACATCCCATTCCTCAGGGTCATCCCAGTGCACCGGCCCTGAGCGCCCTGTCTCATGCATTGAACCTGGACTGGCGATCTATTTCACATATGGTAATACACATGTTTCAATGCTATTCTCTCAAATCATCCCACCCTCACCTTCTCCCACAGAGTCCAAAAGTCTGTTCTTTACATCTGTGTCTCTTTTGCTATCTCCCATATAGGGCCATCATTACCATCTTTCTAAATTCCATATATATGTGTTAATATACTGTATTGGTGTTTTTCTTTCTGACTTACTTCACTCTGTATAATATGCTCCAGTTTCATCCATCTCATTGGAACTGATTCAAATGTAATCTTTTTAATAGCTGAATAATATTCCATTGTGTATATGTACCATAGCTTTCTTATCCATTTGTCTGCCCATGGACATCTAGGTTGCTTCCACGTTTTAACTATTGTAAACAGTGCTGCAATGAAGATTGGGGCACACATGTCTCTTTCAATTCTGGTTTCCTTGGTGTGTATGCCCAGCAGTGGGATTGCTGGGTCTTATGGCAGTTCTATTTTCAGTTTTTTTAAGGAATCTCCATAGGGGTTGTACTAGTTTGCATTCCCACCAACAGTGTAAGAGGGTTGGTTCCCTCTTCTCTGCACCCTCTCCAGCATTTATTGTTTGTGGACTTTTTGATTGCAGCCATTCTGATGGGCATGAGATGGTACCTCATTGTGGTTTTGATTTGCCTTTCTCTGATGATGAGTGATGTTGAGCATCTTTTCATGTATTTGTTAACCATCTGTATGTTTTGTTTGGCGCAATGTCTGTTTAGTTCTTTGGCCCATTTTTTGATTGGCTTCCTTATTTTTCTGGTATTGAGCTGCATGTGCTGCTTGTATATTTTTGAGACTAAATCTTTGTCAGTTGCTTCGTTTGCTATTATTTTCTCCCATCCTGAAGGCTGTCTCTTCACCTTGCTTATAGTTTCCTTTATTGTGCAAAAGCTTTTAAGTTTAATTAGGTCCCATTTGTTTATTTTTGCTTTTATTTCCAATATTCTGGGAGGTGGGTCATAGAGGATCTTGTTGTGATTTATGTTGGAGAGTGTTTTGCCTATGTTCTCCTCTAGGAGTTTTACAGTTTCTGGTCTTACATTTATTTCTTTAATCCATTTTGAGTTTATTTTTGTGTATGGTGTTAGAAAGTGTTCTAGTTTCATTCCTTTACAAGTGGTCGATCAGTTTTCCCAGCACCACTTGCTAAAGAGATTGTCTTTTCTCCATTGTATATTCTTGCCTCCTTTGTCAAAGATAAGGTGTCCATAGGTGCGTGGATTTATCTCTGGGCTTTCTATTTTACTCCATTGATCTATATTTCTGTCTTTGTGCCAGTACTATACTGTCTTGATGACTGTAGCTTTGTAGTTTAGTCTGAAGTCAGGCAGGTTGATTCTTCCAGTTTCATTCTTTTTTCTTAAGA
This sequence comes from Cervus canadensis, assembly GCF_019320065.1. Lineage (NCBI taxonomy): Eukaryota > Metazoa > Chordata > Mammalia > Artiodactyla > Cervidae > Cervus > Cervus canadensis. The sequence goes on from NC_057390.1 coordinate 48,427,303, forward strand.
TTGCTTTGACTATTCAAGGTTTTTTGTATTTCCACACAAATCATAAAATTATTTGTTGTAGTTCTGTGAAAAATACCATTGGTAGCTTGATAGGAATTGCACTGAATCTATAGATTGCTTTGGGTAGTATAATCATTTTCACTATATAGATTCTTCCTATTCATGAACATGGTATATTTCTCCATCTATTTGTGTCATCTTTTATTTCTTTCATCAGTGTTTTATAGTTTTCTATGTATAGGTCTTTTGTTTCTAAAGGTAGATTTATTCCTAAGTATTTTATTCTTTTTGTTGCAATGGTGAATGGAAATGTTTCCTTAATTTCTCTGTTTTCTCATTGTTAGTGTATGGGAATGCAAAGGATTTCTGTACATTAATTTTATATCCTGCAACTTTACTATATTCATTGATTAGCTCTAGCAATTATCTGGTGGTGTCTTTAAGATTTTCTGTATAGAGGATCATGTCATCTGCAAATAGTGAGAGTTTTAATTCTTCTTTTCCAATCTGGATTCTTATTATTTCTTTTTCTTCTCTGACTGCTGTGGCTAAAATGTCCAAAACTATGTTGAATAGTAGTGGTGAGAGTGGGCACCCTTGTCTTGTTCCTGACTTTAGGGGATATCTTTCAATTTTTCACCATTGAGGATAATGTTTGCTGTGGGTTTGTCATATATGGCTTTTATTATGTTGAGGTATGTTCCTTTGATGCCTGCTTTCTGGAGGGTTTTTATCATAAATGGATGTTGAATTTTGTCAAAGGCTTTCTCTGCATCTATTGAGATAATCATATGGTTTTTATCATTCAATTTGTTACTTTGGTGTATTACATTGATTGGTTTGTGAATATTGAAGAATCCTTGCCTCCCTGAGATAAAGCCCACTTGGTCATGATGTATGATCTTTTTAATATATTGATGGATTCTGCTTGATAGAATTTTGTTGAGGACTTTTGCTTCTAGGTTCATCAGTGATATTGGCCTTTAGTTTTCTCTTTTTGTGGCATCTTTGCCTGGTTTTGGTATTAGGGCGATGCTGGCCTCATAGAATAAGTTTAGCAGTTTACCTTCCTCTGCAATTTTCTGGAAGAGTTTGAGCAGGATAGGTGTTAGCTCTTCTCTAAATTTTTGGTAGAATTTGCCTGTGAAGCCATCTGGTTCTGGGCTTTTGTTTGTTGGAAGATTTTTTATTACAGTTTCAATTTCCATGCTTGTTATGGGTCTGTTAAGATTTTCTATTTCTTCCTGGTTCAGTTTTGGAAGGTTATACTTTTCTAAGAATTTGTCCATTTCTTCCAAGTTGTCCATTTTATTGGCATATAGTTGCTGATAGTAGTCTCTTATGATCTGTTGTATTTCTGTGTTGTCTGTTGTGATTTCTCCATTTTCATTTCTAATTTTGTTGATTTGATTCTTCTCCCTTTTTTTCTTGATGAGTTTGGCTAATGGTTTGTCTATTTTATTTTTCTTCTCAAAGAACCAGCTTTTAGCTTTGTTGATTTTTGCTATAGTCTCCTTTGTTTCTTTTTCATTTATTTCTGCCCTAATTTTTATGGTTTCTTTCCTTCTACTAACCCTGGGATTCTTCATCTTTTCTTTTTCTAGTTGCTTTAGGTGTAAAGTTAGGTTGTTTATTTGATTTTTCTGTTGTTTCTTTCTTTTTTTTTTTTTTTTTTTTATTAGTTGGAGGCTAATTACTTTACAACATTTCAGTTTGAGGTAAGCTTGTATTGTTATGACCCTTCCCCTTAGCACTGCTTGTACTGAATCCCATATGTTTTGAGTTGTCGTGTTTTCATTTTCATTTGTTTCTATGCTATTTTGATTTCTTTTTTGATTTCTTCTGTGATTTGTTGGTTATTCAGAAGTGTGTTGTTTAGCCTCCATATGTTTGCATTTTAATTTTTTTTCCCTGTAGTTGACGTCTAATCTTACTGCATTGTGATCAGAAAAGATGCTTGAAATAATTTCAATTTTTTTAATTTACCAAGGCTAGATTTATGGCCCAGGGTGTGATCTATTCTGGAGAATGTTCTGTGTGCACTTGAGAAAAGGTGAAATTTATTGTTTTGGTGAGAAATGTCCTATACATATATATTAGGTCTAACTGGTCCATTGTATCATTTAAAGTTTGTGTTTCCTTGTTAATTTTCTGTTTGGTTGATCTAACCATAGGTGTGAGTGGGGTATTAAAGTCTCCCATTGTTATTGTGTTACTGTTAATTTCCCCTTTCATACTTGTTAGCATTTGCCTAACATATCGTGGTGCTCCTATGTTGGGTGCATATATATTTATAATTGTCTTCTTCTTGGATTGATCCTTTGATCATTATGTAGTGTCCTTCCTTGTCTCTTTTCATGACCTTTATTTCAAAGTCTATTTTATCTAATAGGAGTATTGCTATTCCTACTTTCTTTTGGTCTCCATTTGCATGAAATATCTTTTCCAGCCCTACACTTTCAGTCTGTTTGTGTCCCTTGTTTTGAGGTGGGTCTCTTGTAGACAGCATATATAGGGGTCTTGTTTTTGTATCCATTCAGCCAGTCTTTGTCTTTTGGTTGGGGCATTCGACCCATTTACATTTAAGATAATTATTGATAAGCATGATCCTGTGGCCAGTTACTTTGTTGTTTTGGGTTCGAGTTTATAAACCTTTTCTGTGTTTCCCCCCTAGAGAAGATCCTTTAGTATTTGTTGAAGAGCTGGTTTGGTGGTGCTGATTCTCTCTGCTTTTGTTTGTCTGTAAAGCTTTTGATTTCTCCTTCATGTTTGAATGAGATCCTTGCTAGGCATAGTAATCTGGGTTGTAGCTTTTTCTCTTTCATCACTTTAAGTATGTCCTGCCATTCCCTTCTGGCCTGAAGAGTTTCAATTGAAAGATCAGCTGTTATCCTTATGGGAATCCCCTTGTGTGTTATTTGTTGCTTTTCCCTTGCTGTTTTTAATATTTGTTCTTTGTTTTTGATCTTCATTAATTTGATTAATATGTATCTTGGGGTGTTTTGCCTTGGGTTTATCCTATTTGGGACTCTCTGGGTTTCTTGGACTAGGGTGGCTATTTCTTTCCCCATTTTAGGGAAGTTTTCAACTATTATCTCCTCAAGTATTTTCTCATGATCCTCCTTGCTTTCTTCTTCTGGAACTCCTATGATTCAAATGTTGGGGTGTTTAACATTGTTGCAGAGGTCTCTGAGATTGTCCCCATTTCTTTTAATTCTTTTCTTCTTTTTTCTTCTCTGTTTCATTTATTTTCACCATTCTATATTCCACCTCACTTATCCTATTTTCTGCCTCAGTTATTCTACTGCTGGCTCCCTCCAGAGTGCTTTTGATTTCAGTTATTGCATTATTCATTATTGATTGACTCTTTTTTATTTCTTCTAGGTCCTTGTTAAACATTTCTTGCATTTTCACAATCCTTGTCTCTAGTCTATCTGTAACTCCATTTTGTTTTCAAGATTTTGGGTCATTTTTACTATCATTATTCTGAATTCTTTTTCAGGTAAATTCCCTCTCTCCTTCTCTTTTGCTTGGTTTGGTGGACATTTATCATGCTCCTTTACCTGCTGAATATTTCTCTGCCTTTTCATTTTGTTTAGATTGTTGTGTTTGGGGTGGCCTTTCTGTAGACTGAAAGTTTGTAGTTCCTCTTTATTGTGGAGGTTGCTCCCTATGGGTGGGGTTGGATGAGTGGCTTGTCAAGGTTTCCTGGTTAGGTAAGCTTGCATCTGTGTTCTGGTAGGTGGAGCTGGATCTCTTCTCTCTGGAGTGCAATGACGTGCCCAGTAGTGAGTTTTGGGGTGTTTATGGGTTTGGTGTGACTTTGGGCAGCCTGTATTTTAATGCTCAGGGTTGTGTTCTTGCTTTGCTGGAGAATTAGCATGTTATGTCTTGCTCTGGAACTTGTTGGCTCTTGAGTGGAACTTGGTTTCAGTGTAGGTATGGAGGCTTTTAGATGAGCTTTTGTCAATTAATGTTCCCTGGAGTCAGGAGTTTTATGGTGTTCTCAAGTTTTGGATTTAAGCCTTTTGCCTCTGGCTTTCAGTCTTATTCTTATAGTAGCCTCAAGACTTCTCCATGCATACAGCACAGATGATAAAACATCTAGGTTAATGGTGAAAAGATTCTCCACAGTGAGGGACATCCAGAGAGGTTCACAGAGTTACATGGAGAAGAGAAGAGGGAGGAGGGAGATAGAGGTTACCAAGAGGAGAATAGGGAGAATCAAAAGGGGAGAGAGCAATCTAGCCAGTAATCAATTCCCTATGTGCTCTCCACAGCCTGGAACACCCAGAGAGGTTCATGGAGTTACATGGAAAAGAGAAGTGGGAAGAGGGAGATAGAGAAGACCAGGAGGAGAAGAGGGGGAATCAATAGGGGAGAGACAAATCTAGCCAATAATCAGTTCCCTGAGTGTTCTCCACAGCCCAGAACACCCAGAGAGATTCACGGAGTTAAGTAGAGAAGAGAAGGGCGAGGGAGGAGATAGAGGTGACCTGGGGGAGAAAAGGGAGAGTCAAAAGGGGAGATAGAAATCAAGCCAGTAATCACACCCCTAAGTAAAAATGGGGACTGAAGATTAGATTTCGAAAGGTACAAAATTGATAACAAATACCAAAAAGCAAAGATTAAAAATCTAGAGCAGAGGGTAGACTCTCAAAAATACAATATTAAAAATACAAAACAAAATCAATCATAAAAATTATAAAATATATTTATATGAAATTTGTTTTTAAAATAGGGTCTTTTTTTGCAAGGTAATAGTAGGTTATAAAAATGAAAATTAAAGGAGTAATAAAGAACTTAAAAATAAAAAAAATTTTTTTTAATTAAAAAATGATAAAAGCAAAAATATATCTAGGACTTTCTCTGGAGCTGTTGAGGACAGTGTGGGTCAGTTCCGTTTCAAATAGTTCCTTGTTCCAGCTTATACTTCTTCTAAAGGTCTATAGGCCCCTTCCAGTGCTTAGTCAAGTATTAACTCCAGGGTTTTAATCTGTTACACCTGTCAATTCCAGAGACGTTCCCTCTTCTTTATTTTGACTTCTGTTTCCAAGTCTCTTCAGTGTCTAATTTCTGCCCTGACACAAGGGGCCAAAGTTGGTCACTTATTTAGGCTCACTTGTTCAGTTGTGTTGTGGGGAGGGAGGAACACTGTAAACTTATCACTGGTGTGTGTGGGGAGTGCTCACAGTGTATGGACCACACTGGGTTTGCCCCCACTCACGGTGGCATGTGCTTTCCAGGTCTACACTTCTCAGGCTCCAAGTTGCTCTGCAGGGGTGCTGTCCAAAGCGGGCGCTCCGTTTCATGCACTTTTCAAGTCTAAGCTGCTCAGGTTCAGGTTCTCGGGTACTCCGCAAAGGCACAGACTGGGTTGGGCATGCGTTTTATGCCCTTCCCAGGTCCGAGCAGCTCAGGCAACCAGGTGCTTGGTGAGCACCGTGTCCCAGGTGGGCCGTGCGTCTTGATCACCTCCCCGGTCCTGGCAGCTCAGTTTCCCGGGTGTGCTGTGAGAGCGCTGTCTCAGTTGTGCCGTGTGTTTCCTCTGGGGAGCTATCTCAGGTTGCAATCCTCCTGGCAGATATCAACCATCCAGGATCCCAGGAAGACTTGATTGGCAACTGGGAGCCTGCTCACAGTCTGGTGAAGGATGTAGTCTCTGTGGCTGAGATTGCTCCTTGCCTTCCAGCCCTGGCTGTCACACACCTGCCTCTCTGCCTCTGGTGGGGGCAGGGTCTGTCCTTAGCCAGCTAGCTCTCCTTTGGTATTCGCTCAATCCTTTGTTCTGGGAGCAGGCCACGCTGTTCCTTAGGTTAGAGCCTTTCTCGGGAAAGTTCTCTCTCTCTCTCTCTCGTTTTTTTCTTTTTCTGGCCGTCCCACAGTATGGGTTGCTATCTCATGTTAGCTCCCTCAGGTTGTCCTCAGGGCATTCAGGCCCAGTCCTTTCCCTAAGCATGCAACTTGAGCCTCCCTGTCCAGCCCCCACTCACTGGTGGCAGATGCAAGTGTCTGGGCTACTTCTCTGCTGGGAGTTGTGGTTAGGCATGTATTCTGTGCATTTTTTTTCCTCCTGGTTATGTTACCCTCTGAGATTCCAAAACTCCCCACAGACCCACTGGTGAAAGGGTTTCCTGCTGTTTGGAACCTCCTTCATGACTCCCTCCCCAGGACGGTCCCTAACTCTTCTGTCTCTCTTTTCATCTTTTATATTTTGGCCTACCTCCTTTCGAAGAGAATGGGCTGCCTTTCTGGGTGCCAGGTGTCCTCCACCAGTGTTCAGAAGTTGTTCTGTGGAAGTTGCTCAGCATTCAAATGATCTTTTGATGAATTTGTGGGGGAGAAATTGGTCTCCCCATCCTATTCCTCTGCCATCTTAGGACCGTCCCTGAGGTAGAATGCTAAATGTAATTATGCTAAAATTGACATCAGGGTTTGGAATTTGAGAAAACATTGGGGTCCTTCAATGTTGAGCACCTATTATTGGCTGGAAGCAAAAGTGTTGGTCACTCAGTCTTGTCCGACCTTTTGCAACCCCATGAACTGTAGCCCACCAGGCTCCTCTGTCCATGGGATTTCTCAGGCAAGAATTTTAAAGTGGGTTGCCATTTCCTTCTCCAGGAGATCTTTCTGACCAGGGGATTGAACCCCGGTCTCCTGTGTTGGCAGGTGGATTCTTTACACTGAACCACAAAGGAAGTCCCAGGGAAAGGGTTAGAATATATATTGTCATTCAGCTCATGGGCCTGGATTTGTCCTAAACTGGCATAAGAGATCAACACACATCAAATGCTGAACTTGAAGCACACAATGCCCATGGCATTTTTACAAACTACCCATTTAGAAATCCTGTTGAAATAAAGATAGCATGACATGCCTAGTTCTGGGTCTTCTAGATACTTTTTCCTTTCCTACAGGCTTATAACATGTCCTGGATAAAAGCTAGGCTGGTTAGAGTGTGTGTCCACCCATCTCTCCACTTTCAAAGACAGAGCCACATCTGTCTGTCAGCCACTGTTATTCTGTATCTTTGCATCCTTCACCCTTCACTAGAGATCGTGATAGAGACCTGGTGATTTCATTCACAATTTCCCCAGTGACTGGTACATAACTCATTTGGGGACAGGCATCAGTTCATTCACTGTCACCAGGTGCAATTACACACACACACACACACACACACACACACGTACATTTTCCATGTAATTCATCCTTCTATTCTCACCTTTAAGTGATGGTTTCCCTGTCTTCGACCGCAGAGAAAGCCATTTCCTTGACATCCAAGCTAGCAACAAAACAGTAAGTTTCAGGTTTCTCCTGGCATCAATCAGCCTGCTTCTAACAGTGGGGGACAGTCCTGCCTTTGTTATCTGTGTTCCAAATATAATTTTTTTAAAGTACGTTTTGAGTCTTTGGTTTGGAGGGTCATTTCAGATGGGCTCTCACTGCCTTTTCCTCTCACCTTTCTCTCTTCCTCTGTATATTCTTCCTAAGCAACATTAAAGCCCCCCTCCCATTTTCGTCCAAGTCTTTCTTCAAGGTTTTGATCCCCTTTCTAATCCTCTCCCTCAGACCAACCACGAGGTCCTGACCCTAACCCTTGCCCACGGGTGTGCACACACACTCACTCGTCACCCGGACACTGTAATCTGAGAACTCAGTCACCTGTTCTTTGCAAACTTGTGCGACTCAGCTGGATCATGGTTTTTTATGATGTCATGTGAATCTCTGTTCTGTAAACTCTTTAGCTGCACATGATTTTCCCTGTCATGGGAAGTTCTAAGATAAAGTAGGATCACTTGCCCACAATTCAGGTGACACTGTTCTTCACAAGTGCATGGTGCTCAGTTATGTCTGACTCCTTGTGACTCCATGGATTGCAGCTGGCCGGGCTCCTCTGTCCATGGGACAGAACACTGAAGTAGGTTGCCATTTTCTCTTCCAAAGGATCTTCCTGACCCAGGGATCAAACCCATGTCTCCTGCATTGGCAGGAGGGTTCTTTACCACTGAGCCACCTGGGAAGCCCTGTTCTTCACAAGTCAGCATTGATAATGAGGCAAAATGAACATGACTGGTAACCCTTTTACTTTCACCACATTTGTTATATTTAGATTAGTCTTTTCTGTCCATGTCAGAACCGAATGAGAGCAGGGAACACAATAAAGAATAACTATTGAGAGATTAATTAGAGTTGCGTTTGCTTTCTGTCAATTTTGTTTGAACTGAACTCTCCTAAATTTAATGATTTTCTTAAATTCTCTTAAGAAGAAATGGTATGTGTGAATTTTTGACTATGTGTGAGCACAGGAAGCTTGCATTCCTAACAGAAGATTCAATTCATTAACTGAGTAAAGCACATAGAAAAATCTCATAATGGTAAGTGTTCAATAAATTCAAGCTTTTATAATAATTTTTGTTACTTCACCAGCATTTTCACATTATGAGAGATAGTCACAAGGCTTCATTTAATGAAGCATATGGCTATTTCAAAGTAGAATAGGAACCCACACAGTGAATTGGCAGATGGACACTCTCTGGTTCTATCTTATGTTACTTATGATTCTTAATATAGCATTTTCATGATCTACACTAGAGTTGAATATAATGTTTTAAAATGCCAGTTGTTAAAGATATATCCTTGTATAGGAAGCCTTATGTTCTGGCTCTAAGAATAGAAAATTCATAACTCACACCAGAGAAGAATAATTAACAAAGGAAACTGACCTTTGGTTCTTCTGAGCAACCATTTCTACCTGGGGGTAGAAAAGGGAAGGTAAGGGAAGCAGGGAAAGGCGGCAGGGAAGCCTTGATGTCTTTGATCCTGGTTGACAGGGGCTCCGTTCAGAAGTGCAATCAACACATTGCTCTTGGAGGGAGAACTGCAATCAACATGCTGTTTCCTTCATCAGGGAAGTCTTACCACTAAAAGCATCTCTAACGAGGCGGGTGCTTTACATTCTGGCCTCATCTCAGTAAGAACCAGTCGGCAGTGGCAGACGGCTCAAGACCTGGCATGGTCCACAGGATGCACTTCTGTGAGATCTTTCACGAAATATTTCAAATATTGAAAATATTTGAAAATTTGAAATAAATCGATTAAAAAAACTTGCTTCTTAGATAATTCAACCTGTGAGTAAAATATGTGCTGAGAGGCAGTGAATAGTTTGTGTAGTGATTAAGCAGTAAAATGAAGTGATTTTTTCTTTCTTTGTTCAAGCAATATTAGACTGTGAATTTTATGGCTGCAATTCCAGGTTTACTTATGGGTTGTCAATTATAGCAAATAAAAATGCAGAGCACCCAGTTAAATTTGAATTTCGGATAACAATTTTGAGAATACTTTTTGAATACAAGTTTATTCCATGTAATATTAGGAACATACTTTTACTAATTAAAAAAGATTAGTAAATATTGTTTATCTGAAAAGCAAATTTAACTGGATGACCTGTATTTTTTCTGGCAAACCTGTATATGGAACTATGAGCTAACCCTTTGAAATTACCTGATTGTAATACTTCAGTGGTCAATCACAAAAAAAGGTACCCCCTCCCCCCCAAAAAAAATCCTCTGACTTTAATTTCCTGGATTGACAGGAAAGGTTAATTAGTTGATGTTGAGAGTTAAGAATGATGGGTAAATTTTGAAAACTTCCACGAGAAGGGATTTTCTTGCTTATCATTCATTAATATTGATATGGCAGGTAACTAGTGAGATTCCTTTCTAATACTGTTCAAGTGTGAAATGACAAAACTGGCAGATGCTTGAAGCAAATATCATTTTTGACTGCATAGTGAGTTTTGCATAGGAATAGTGAGTGCCTAAGTATGTTAATGATCATTTTGCCCACATTAATTACAAGAGTATTATTTCTTCTTCTGGGTTTTCAGAATAGATAATATGTTTTAAGATTTTCTTTCAGTGAAAACATTCAGTTGAGTGAAATAGGGAACACAGAAGTTTGAGCATGATTTAAACTAGGTGTATCAGTAATCACAATTAAATGTAAACACAAATGTTGTGTTGTTCAGTCACTAAGTTGTGGAATTTGAGAGAACACTGGATCCTTTAAAGTTGAACACCTATTATTGGCTGAAAGTGAAAGTGTTAGTTGCTTAGTCTTGTCTGACTCTTTGGGACCCCATGGACGGTAGCATGCCAGGCTCCTCTGTCCTCCACTATGTCCCAGATTTTGTTCAAATTCATGTCCGCAGAGTTGGTGATGCTATCTAATCCTCTCATCATCTGCCATGAGAATGCATAAACAGTAGCGAAAGGCAAAAAATATAAATGAGACAAGATCATTTTAACAGATTTAGTGATATTTATTTTTTAAAATCTGTGTGTTGCTAGATGGTTTCACATGTATTTGTTTAAACATATATTAATGCACAGGTATTTGGATAATACTTGGACCTGGATCTGGGGGAGCCTCGTTCAGAACCCATACTTGGAAACATGCTGCTGCTTCACATCTTTTCTGGAAGCGAGAACAGCACCTGGTTTCATGTTGCTAATGGCAACAGCCGAGGTCTTCAGTTCCCACCTCACTCCCCTAGAAGCATCCCATCACGTCCCTTAACATATTCTATGTTCATGTTTGCTTTCCATATTTCAGTGACTCTTAAAATTACTTACTTAAAATTAGCCTTTGAGTCTACTCTTGGAAAATAAATCAAATCTCATAGCAAGCTTATTGTAGAATGATGAGGTAAATGAGTGAAGTTGCTGAAAGAAAAAATATGGCATAATCAAATTGGAACAGTTCTTCACTTTTTCATTTCAATGTGTATCTGAGGGTTAATTTGTAACAAAAACATCCTTAATGGTATGATTAAAATGACATGAGTCTATAGATTAATTTGGGAACATAATAATTTTATAATATTTAGTTTTCCAATCTATGAACATGGATTTTCTCTCCACTAATTTAGTTTTCAAAAAATAATGTTTTATAGTTTTCTTTGTAGAAAAATTCTTTTATTTTCTATTTGATTCTGCTTTGTTAAAATATAGTTACTATTTGTAATTGACCTCACATCCAGCGCTCTTGTTTATTACATGTATTAATTCTAATAGTTTATAAATGAATTATTTTGGAATTACTGTATATGTACAAACATTTGGTCTGTAAAAATTGATGGTTATACCTTTTTCTTTATAACTGTCCTTGTTTTTTGTTGTTTTATTCCAAAGGCCATGGCTGCCAGCGCATAGTTGAAGAGTTGCTATATGTCAGGCAATCTTAATTTACTCTTTAGCTTGGAGGAAACATTTCAATAGTTCACCATTAGGTACAGGCCTGACTCATTTTGTTGTGCTTCACAGATATTGCAGTTTTTTACAAATTGAAGGTTTGTGGCAACTCTGGGTCAATCAAGTCTATTGGCACCATTTTTCCAAAGGCATTTGCCCTGTTCATGTGTCTGAATCACATTTTAGTAATTCTTGTGATATTTCAAAATTTTTCATTATTATTAGACTTCTTATGATGGTCTCTGATCAGTCGTCTTATCTTTGCTATTTCCTCCCTTCTACTATCTTTGATTTTAATGTGTGGTTTTTTCGTTTGTTTCTTTTTCCTTTTTCTTTGCTGGCTTCTTGAGCTGTAAGTTGGGTCATTGATGGCCTTTCTCCTTTCCAGTGTGTTCATTTAAGGCCAAACGTTTCTCCCAAAACACAGCATTAGCCACATTCACCAATTTTTGATGTATTATTTTCATTATTCTCTAAATACTTCACAATATTTTCCAACTTTTATTGTTATGTCACTTTGTTGTCACTATTTAGTCACTAAGTCATGATTCCTTTGTGACCCCATGGACTGTAGCCCACCAGGCCCCTCTGTCTACCGGATTTCCCAAGCAAGAATACTGGAGTGGGTTGCTAGTGGGTTTCTCCTCCAGGGGATCTTCCTGACCCAGGGATGGGTTATTTAAAACTGCTATACTTCATTTTGCAAAGCATGAAGATTTTGTCAAGTTTTTGTTGTTCATTTGTATTATACATTTAGTTATTTTCACCGTGGTCAGAGATTTTGCTCTGTATGAGACAATCCTTTAAAATTTGATGATGCTTGCTTTATGGCTCAGTATACGGTCAATCTCTAGTAAATGTTTCATGCACAGTGAAAAAATGTGTGTTGTGTATTCCTGGCACATGGCCCTCTGTTTTTGTCAATTACAATGGGAGATTGTAAGGTCAGGCTGGTTAATGGTGCACAGATCTTTTATGTACTTACTGATTTTTTTCTCTGCCTCTATTATACATTAAGAGATATGTGTTAAAACTTCCCATTTTAACTGTGGATTTGTCTATTTCTTTTAATTCTGTGAATAGTTGCAGAATGTATCTTGAAGCTACTAAATGTTTACCAATTTAGAACATTTTTGTCTTCCCGTGATGTGACTATTTTATCATTATTAAATTTCTTCCTATTTCTCTGGTTAATACTTGTTGCTTTAGTGTTTACATTGTTTTAAGTGAATTATTGTTGAACCAAATTTCTTTGTTTTTCCTTCATTTTATTTTCAATCATTCCTTAGCCTAATGTTTTTTAAGTAGACTATGGTTGTGTGTGTGTGTGTGTTTAAATTTTTGAATCTGGTCCATCTTTTACTACTTTCATATTTTATTGAGGAATAACTTATGTACAAGTTAAGTGTTCACATTATAAGTACAGCTCTGTGAACTTTCATAAATGAAACATTACTACTTGGATGAAGATGCAAAATAGAACCCAGACTTCAGCAGTCCTTCTGTGCCTCTTTAAACCATTACCCCCCGAGGCACCCTAGTGTCAAGGAAGCTACAAGCTGTCATGTGGATTCACCATTCTCATTGGGGGTTTTCAACTCTCACGGAGTTTTCCTCACTGACCCTTGCCCATGGAAGGTCTTTGTGTCCTCAGCACTAGGAAACTTCCTCTTGTCCAGAAAGTTCCACTCCTCCTCTGTAAGGCCAAGATGAGATGCTCAGCCTCTAGTCCTGTAAATCAGTAAATGCAGCCAATGAATGGGCATCAGAAGACCCTCACTCTGAGAGAAGAGAAATTGAAAGTTAGGACTTTCTCCAGACATGTACCTAAGAGTGGGATTGCTGGATCATATGACAACTTTATATTTAGCTTTTTAAGTATGTGATTTCTATTTATTCTATCAGTTCAGTATTCTCTCTCTCTTTACCTTCTTTTAGATTATTTAAAATTTAACCATATTTTATCATTCTGTTTTTCTCCTTTCTACATCTATTGCTTATTAGTCATATATGATTTTATTATTCTTTGGGCTGTTCCCCTAAGGATTGCCACTTATATTTTACTATTACTGTATTTTGAACAAATAACAAGGACCTTAGGAAGCATAACTATATTTACTCTCCTTTATCAATGTATTACTGCTATGTCTGTGTTTTTAATTCTTTTGTAAGTTCTACAACCTTATTATTGTTGTATTTACTAGTACACATACAGATTTGATATATTTTTCTTTTTCTATTGTTTTTTGTTGCATCTCTGAGCTGCCATCTGGGAACATTATCCTTCTGTCTGAATTTCATCAATAATATATCCATTAGTGCAGGTCTGCTGGTGATAAATTATCTTATGCTTTATTTTCCTGAAAATGTTCTTATTCCATTTTCAGTTTGAAGAGATATTTTTTCTGGATGTGAGATTTAGGTTGTCAGATTTTTTTTTTCAATAGTTTAGAGATATTTTATTGTTTTATGGTTTCCTGCTTTTCTGTTGAAAAGTTAGAAATCAATCTGATTGTTCCTATCTTGAAGGATAAGGTTTTTAATTGGGTGCTTTTACATTTTTCCCTGTCTTTGATTTTTAGCAATTTTACCAGGATATGCCCAAGCATACCAGGATACGCTCAGTCGCTAAGTTGTGTCTGACTCTTTGCAACCCTGTGGGCTGTAGCCAGCCAGGCTCCTCTGTCCACGGGATTTCCCAGGTGAGAATACTGGAAGGGTTTGCCAGTTCCTTCTCCAGGGGATCTTCCTGACCCAGGGATTGAATCCATGTCTTCTGCATTGCAGGCAGCTTGTGTTTTGTTTTTTTTTTTTCACCACTGAGCCCCTAGGGAAGCCCATGCCCAAGTATAGTTTATTTTTATTTTTAGTATTGTTGTGTTGTGTGTGTGTGTATTTATCTTGTTTGGGGCTAGTTTTTGAACTTTTTGAGCTTATTACCAGAAATCTTGATATCAGCTTTGGAAAATTCTCAGCCTGGAACGTTTTAAACATTGGTTTGATCCATTATTTCTTTCCTTTCCAATCCCAACAAAAGACATCACAGAACTTTTATTGTTGAAGTTAGTAATCTTACTAACCTCACTCAATTAATTTTTATTTCAAGAGCTTTAATTAATGTAATTTTTTTAGTTCTTGGATTTAATTCATTTTTTACATATTAGCTTATTTATATACTTATTTTATGCTCTTCTCTGGTGATCATTATCCAAATTTTAAAAAAGTTTTTTCTATTGTGTGGTTTTCCTTGATTTCTGTCATCCCATTTTCTTGTTATTTCTAAGTCTTATCATTTTTGATTGAATGTCAGACTTGTGTACGATAATTCTAGGGACAATCTGAGCCAGACCTGTGTATGAAAATTCTAGAGACAATCCGAGCTTCCAGATGATCTTGTTTCCCTCAGAAGGTTTTGATCTTGCTCCCAGTGGGCATTTAGACTTTAAGTCTAGAAAACCCAAATCATCTCAATCCAGTTAGGGCCTGGGCTGAATGAGGTGGGCTCTGGCCCCCAGAAGACCAGACTTATTCTTGTTCTCTTTCACTCCTAGAACATAGTCTTTCATTTTCATGCAAGCCTGGAAAATTGACAGGGTCTTGCCTCTTTAGCACATCTTGATTTCCACCTCTTACCCTTTAGCCAGAAACTTAGCTTAGCTGCTCAGGCTGTTAAAGTTCCTTTTAGAATCAGCAAAGACTCCAGAGAGAAAGGCAGTACCAGGCTTTGCTTCCTAGTCTTAGTCCCATAGATTCTTTCTGCCATACAGATTCCTTTTTTTTTTTTCTTTTCTTTTCTTTTCTTGATCTAATTAGTCTAGTTTTTCTCTTTATGGCTGGTTGGGTTAAGGCCAGCCTGGTCCATTATGCTGGAAGTATAACCACATTTGATAGAATATTTATGTGGCAAACATCAGAGGTCCTAATTATGTGAAGCAAACATTGACAGAATTGAAGGGAGAAATAGATAGCAACACAATAAGGGTAGGAGGCTTTAATACCCAACTCTCAGCAATGGATGAACAACCAGAGAGTAGATCAATATGGAAACAGAGCACTTAAACAACATTATATACCCACTGGACCTAACAGACATCTTCAGAACCCTCTAGCCAAGAACAACAGAATAAACATTCTTCTCAAGCACACAAGGACCATCCTCCAGGATACAACACATGTTGGACAACAAAATAAGTCTTATCTAACTAAAAAAGATGGGAATTATTTAAAGTATCTTTTCTGATTACAATAAAATGAAACTAGAAATCAATAGCAGAAGAAAAACTGGAAATCCACAATATATGGAAATTAAACTGTAAACTCTTAAAAAACCAAAGAGTCAAAGTAAGAAGCACAAGGAAAATTAGAAAATCTCTTGCAACAAATGGAAGCAAAACCAGAACATAATGTTTTTCACAGGATGAAGTGAAGGGGTACCAAGAGGGAATTTTGGTGTGGTAAATGCTTGCATTAACAATGAAAAAAGATTTCAAGTTGACAACCCAATTTTATATCTCAAGGAGCAAGAAATGGAACAAACAAAACCTAAATCTAGAAGAAGGAAACAAATAATAAAGATTAGAGCAGAAGCAGGCAAAATGGAGAGCAGAAAAAAACAGAGAATATCAATGAAACCGAGCCATTTATTTTGAAAAGATCAACAAAATTGACAAACTCTTAGCTAGATTAACTAAGAAAAAAGAATACTTAACTAAAGTCAGAAAAGGAAGAGGGGTTTTACATCTGATGATATGGACATAAAAAATGTTATAAAAGAATACTATGAACAATGAAATAAAACTTAAAAGAAATGGATAAATCCTAGAAACACACAGCCATCCAAGAATAAGTTATGGAGAAACAGAAAATCTGAACAGAGCTACACGGAATAAGGAGACTGAATCAGTCCCATCCCAACAAAAGAAGCCAGGGCCACATGGGCTTCACAGGTGAATTCTCCCAGACGTTTAAAGAATTAGCATCATTCTCTTCCAGCTCTCCCCCAAAATTAAAGAGATGGGAGAACTTGCAGACTTATCCTGTGAGGTCAGCACTGCTGCAATACCAAAGCTGGGCAGAGGGAGTGGTTGGACACTGGGTGAGTACAGGCCTTTTTCCCTTGTGTTCTGCGTTAAGGACCAAAACCCTATGAAAGACGTGAGTCCACTGTTCCCACTGACAACAGGACACTGGCAGCAGTGTTGTTAATATGATCAAGTCGTATTTCTGTAAACAATGTCTTTTTTGTTTCTATCTTTTTAAAAACTTTGGTATTGAATTAGATCATTCTGCAAAATTGACTGAAGTTCAAATATCAGAGACCGAAGTTGAGCTTACTATAAAATGAGAAAACACATTGTAAACCAACTATACTTCAACAACAAAAGTAAAATAAAATAAGAAACAATTTCAATGACCTCAGTGATAATCCACTTTATGATCAAAAAGCAAAAGAATCTTGTTGACAATCTGTGAAGTAGAAATCACACAGCTCATCTTCTATTGCAATCAACACTTGGTTTTGCTTGAACAGAGAAACACCACCTTAGATATTTTAAAGGAAGATTTTAATTGTATTGGTTGTCTCATTCTGTTTATATGGAACTTGTAAATTAGTTTCATATTTATGGCTGCAAGAGATTAATACATTCAACTTTTTACAACTAGTTTCTTTTTATATTTGAGTCATAACACCATAAGTTGACAATGGTATTTGGAAGAATATTTTCCCCTGAAAGGGAGAATATTCCTTGATTTGAGACGCATGGCTGTCAGAACCGAAGTTAGAACAAGCACTCTGCTGTGTGTATTCAAACCTGCATCTGTCTCTGAGTTTCTCTGAGTTTCCACTTTCTCATAAAGTAAGGAAAATGCTCTAAAGGAATACTGGGAGGATTACTTAAAGTAATGTAAATGACAGCTTCTCAAACAGAGCCTGACACGGGGCAGCCACCCACTCCTGTCTGCCTCCTCCTATGTGCACCCATCTGCTGCTATGCGCCCATCGCCCCTCATCCATCCCCCACTTGCACCCCCTGACCTGTGCCGCCTGACACTGTGTCCATCCAGATCGCTAGTATGGGAGCTGAGTTAAATTGTAGGGTGCGCAGCTGGTGTGGGGGAGCTTCTGGATGTGTGCAATCCCCACCCTACATGCCTGGCGTCACAAGCCAGGTGTGCAGCAGGGCGCGGAACATAAAGAGAAGGGATGTGTGTTTTCCTGGGCAGGTACCAAGGTGTGGAACCTCTCTAAAGTCACCGATCAAACAGTCAGCATATACCACATGTTCTATGCTTTCATTATCAGCCAGCACCACATGATAATTTACCAAAGTGAATGGTTGGAAAATTATCACATGGTACTGGCTGATAATAAAAGCACAGAACATGTGGTATGTTGACTATTCGATCAATGACTTTAGAGAAGGTCCACCCCCATTCTGGATAAATCACATTTGCAGTGAACTCTCCAAGGCATCTTTAGTGATTAAGGATAAGACACTGGTTTCCTATTTCCCACTCTGTAATAAGAAAGCTTTATGCTTCAGGTTTATAAAATCTTTGAATAGCAAAGTACATATGGGCAAGAACCTAGAGGTCAGAGAGGGAGAAGCCGGCTTTGCCTTCTGCCGGGATTGCGTTTCCATGAAGCACAGTGAACTCCATTTCTTTAGGCTGCCTGTAAGCGCTTGTTTGAAGGTAAAAAGGCCTTTGGGACTTTAAGAAGCAGCCCGTACAGAGATGACCAACCCCACACAGGTAAATCTCCAAACCTGCAACTGCTACCCTCCTACATTTCAGTAACTTTGAAACGAGTCTACAGTCTGTTCTAAAACATGCCAAACATAATTCTCCTGGGGTGGCAGAGAATCTCTGAGTGGATTGTTATGTCAGGCTCTGAACCAGTGAATAGAAAAGTTTGTGATGGGCTTGCTGACACCCTCTTAGCTCTGGTGCAGAGAACACTAAACTGTGATGATTAGTCTGTGGTCATTCTCTTCTCTTAGGTATCATTTTGGTGGTTGATATCACCAAGCTGGCTGTTTTTCTCCTTTGATCATAAAAAGTTGAATTTTTAGTGATTATAATGTTTAAGTTTTCTTTTCTCCTCTGATGACGGAATAGAGGAGGTCAGAGCCTTAAGAGGACACCCCTCCTAGAAGGTGGAAGGTGGTTACTGAGAGGTGGCCGCTCCAGTTTCTGATGTCTAACAAGTCCCTTGGACAGCAAGGAGATCAAAACAGTCAGTCCTAAAGGAAATCAACCCTGAATATTCATTGGAAGGACTGATGCCGAAGCTGAAGCTCCAATACTTTGGCTACTTGATGTGAAGAGCTGACTCATTGGAAAAGCATTCTCTGATGCTGAGAAAGGTTGAAGGCAGGAGGAGAAGGGGGTGACAGAAGATAAGATGGTTAGATGGCATCACTGACTCAATAGACATGAGTCTGAGCAAACTCTGGGAGATGGTGAAGGACAGGGAGGCCTGGCGTGCTGCAGTCATGGGGTCACAAACAGTCGGACACGACTGAGCAACTGAACAACAACAGGCATACTTTTCTGAAAAAATGGTTCAGTTCTCTGTGACTTAGTCTCACCGTCTCATTTTAGTCTCTGTGGCTGTCCCCACTGCCTTCCCCAGGTTCCAAAGCAGGATGTGAACCATTTCCATCTTTTCCACCTTCCTTTCCTCCATGTAACGTTCCTTTCTTACATCCCCTCTTCCTTCACACTGACTCTTGTAGTTTATCAACACTGTTCTTCCTGGAGATCCTTTCTGTTCTGTTGCCCGCAGTTCTGCTAGGCTGTGTCTCTCACTGGCCTGTGTGGATTCTGTCCTGACACTGGACGGCCCTTCCTCTCCTTGCCATCAGCTCACAAACTCAGAGGGCCCAGCATTTGCAGACACTGCTTGGAATCACCTGGGACTCTCTGTGTGTGTTAATTCCCTTTAAAAGAATTTCTGGTTTCCAAAACCAGACAGGTGATGGCTTGACAGGCTAAGTAGCAGTTGGGCATTTTTCTGTAACCTGGCACGTTGCACACTTGCTATGAGGAATATTGTATTTTCTAAACCCTCCAGCTGTTCAAAACTGATTCCTGCACATGGTGGAGGGTTGTTTGTGCCTCCACTGTTTAGAGCGAGGCGTGAAACGACAATCCTGGAATTTTTGTGGTTGCATCTGTCTCGTTGTCCTGTTGTGTCAGTCAGACACAGTTCAAACCTGGAGCAGAGACAATGGGAAAATAAGTAAAAGAAATTTTATTATTTTCAATTTTTTAAAAAGTTTTTTTTTCATATGGACCATTTTTAAAGTCTTTATTGAATTTGTAACAAATATTGCTTCTGTTTTATGTTTTGACTTTTTGGCCTACAGGCACGTGGGATCTTAGCTCCCTGACTAGAGATCAAACCTGCACCCCCTGCATTGGAATGTGAGGTCTTAATCACCGGACCCCCAAGGGAAGTCCCTACATCTTTAAATTAATGCAATCAGGAAGGGTACTTATAATTCCAATTAAGTTTAATAGTAAATTTAAATAAAATTCTGAGTTTTGTGTCAACTTTTCCTAGTTAAGGTCTTTTTTATTCATATAAGTATGTGTGTGTGTGTGTGTGAAAGTCGCTCAGTCGTGTCCGACTCTTTGCAACCCCATGGACCATACAGTCCATGGAATTCTCTAGGTCAGAATACTGAAGTGAGTTGCCTTTCCCTTCTTCAGGAGATCTTCCCAACCCAGGGACTGAACCCAGGTTTCTGGCATTGCAGGCGGATTCTTTACTAACTGAGCCATGAGGAAAGCCTATATGTATGCAAAACTCATCTTGGTGCTTACAATAGTTCTTTTTTTCCTTGGTAATCTTACTGGTCTAAAACCTTTCTAACATGCTGCGACAATTATCTGCCTGAGGAAAAACACTAAAGCTATTTGTAATTAGTAGATCCTATTGTGAAATGGAAACAGCATCCATGAGGCATTTTAGGGCTGTTGGAGATTTGAAAATTGTTTATAAGCTCTAAAGAAGGAGTTTGGGGAGAAAATGTCTTGACATTATGAGTCTATTTCCAGACTGGTTTTTCTGAAAAAACAATCCCACCAGGGAAGGGAAATTCAATACTGGGTAACCGTAAATTCATTCCCTAAGTCTGTGAGTCTCTGTCAGCTTTGTAAGTTCACTTGTATCATTTTTATCACTCCTGCATTTTCCCCAGATTAGTTCACTTTAAAAGAAAATGTTAGCATGAATGGTTGCATCCTGATAATCCAGAAGCTGTTTTGAAGACCTTATTCTGTCCCGTTAGCTTTTTCATCTTCTTACAGCACAGGCAGCAAGTGTGGGCTGGTGTGCAGGAAGCAGAGAGCTCTGTTATCATAAGATTAAACACAAATGGTGGCCAGTGATCATCTATATTAGTTTCCCTGGCCCCTCGCAGCCACATTATAATACCCCCTTTACAGTGCCCACATGCCAACATGCCTGGATGAAACCCAGCATGCTGAGAAATAAGTGGTCTCCGGTGCTAATGAAGAAAGCGTCCGTTTGTGATTTTGCACTAGCTGTGTGGGAGCCAGCAGGAGTGCCAGATGTGGTCGTGAGAGCTGAGAAGTCATTCACTAGAGCTCCTCACCCACAGTTCTTTAAAGTGAATGTGTACTTGAAGAATGAAAATGAAATAAAATCACAAGAAGGAAAAACAAAATCTGAAATGTCCTTGTATGGAGAAAAAACACAGTCATTCACCTGAAAATGCTCATGAGAAGAAAACAGAGTGCGTGGAAGTCCAGTTTCCCCTGTCAGGACCTCACAGCATCACCATCTCTCTGAAGCTGTTGTTTCTTATGCTGACCTGCTGGCCAGCCTGACCTGGGCCCCTCTGTCCCACCCCCACCCTCAGCATGTGTGTGCCACCTAGCTCTAGGCTTACAGAGTTCCAGGCCTCAGGATCCCAGACCTAATGGTCTGCTCATTCCCTGTGTTCCATTCCTGGCTTGTCCAGGGCCTCAGTGGTGCTTTCATACCCAGAGCCAGTAATCCACAGCTGTTGTACCGAGACACAACAATCCGCAATGTGATACACAGGTCTTAACAATTAAGGAGAGAATCTCGGACTAGACTTGATCTCCAGACTCTGCTAATGTACTGTCTGTCATTTGCAGAACTGAGGTCTTCATATCTGGCTTCTGAAGAGCTGTCTCATTCTTTCTATAATAAATGTCTTATTGCTGAAGGACTCAGACGGTTGCTGATTTATTCAACTGTTAAGCAAGGGGGGAAAAGTTTAATCTACTCATATCTGAAACAAAGACATCTCTGCTCAGGAAGCAAGCTCAGTTCAGTTCAGTTCAGTTCAGTCATTCAGTCCAACTCTTTGCAACCCCCATGGACTGCAACACGCCAGGCCGCCCTGTCCATCACCAACTACCAGAGTTTACCCAAACTCATGTCCATTGAGTCGATGATGCCATCCAACCATATTATCCTCTGTCATCACCTTCTCCTTCTCCCTTCAATTTTTCCCAGGATTAGGGTCTTTTCAAATGAGTCACCTCTTCACATCAGGTGGCCAAAGTATTCAAGTTTCAGCTTCAACATTAGTCCTTTTGGTGAACACCCAGGACTGATCTCCTTTAGGATGACTGGTTGGATCTCCTTGCAAAGGGACTCTCAAGAGTCTTCTTAAACACCACAGTTTAAAAGCATCAATTCTTCAGCATTCAGCTTTCTTTATAGTCCAACTCTCACATCCATACATGACTACGGCAAAAACCATAGCCTGCACTAGATGGACCTTTGTTGACAAAGTAATGTCTCTGCTTTTTAATATACTGTCTAGGTTGGTCATAACTTTCCTTCCAAGAAGTCAGCCTCTTTTAATTTCATGGCTGCAGTCACCATCTGCAGTGATTTTGGAGCCCAGAAAAATAAAGTCTGTCACTGTTTCCACTGTTTCCCCATCTATTTGCCATGAAGTGATGGAACCAGATGCCATGATCTTAGTTTTCTGAATATTGAGCTTGAAGCCAACTTTTTCATTCTCCTCTTTCACTTTCATCAAGAGGCTCTTTAGTTCTTCACTTTCTGCCATAAGGGTGGTATCATCTGCATATCTGAGGTTATTGATATTTCTCCTGGCAATCTTGATTTCAGCTTGTGTTTCATCCAGCCCAGTGTTTCTCATGATGTACTCTGCATATAAGTTAAATAAACAGGGTGACAATATACAGCCTTGATGTACTCCTTCTCCTATTTGGAACCAGTCTGTTGTTCCATGTCCAGTTCTAACTGTTGCTTCCTGACCGGCATACAGATTTATGAAGAGGCAGGTCAGGTGGTCTGGTATTCCCATCTCTTGAAGGCTTTTCCACAGTTTATTGTGATCCACACAGTCAAAGGCTTTGGCATAGTCAATAAAGCAGAAGTAGATGTTTTTCTGGGACTCTCTCGCTTTTTTGATGATCCAGCAGAGGTTGACAATCTGATCTCTGGTTCTTCTGCCTTTTCTAAAACCAACTTGAACATCTGGAAGTTCACGGTTCATGTACTGTTGAAGCCTGGCTTGGAGAATTTTGAGCATTACTTTGCTAGCATATGAGATGAATGCAATTGTGTGGTAGTTTGAGCACTCTTTGGCATTGCCTTTCTTTGGGATTGGAATGAAAACCAACCTTTTCCAGGCCTGTGGCCACTGCTGAGTTTTCCAAAGTTGCTGGCGTATTGAGTGCAGCACTTTTACAGCATCATCTTTTAGGATTTGAAATAGCTCAACTGGAATTCCATCACCTCCACTAGCTTTGTTCACAGTGATGCTTCCTAAGGCCCACTTGACTTCGCATTCCAGGATGTCTGGCTCTAGGTGAGTGAACACACCATGGTGATTATCTGGGTCATGAAGGTCTTTTTTGTACAGTTCTTCTGTGTGTTCAAGCTAAACCTGCTTAAAATATTGCAAATTTTGGTGGGTTGGATGGGATCAGTGCATCTTGAAATCACTGAAGAGGAGGGTGTATGGCTAATGTGGGCCCTTGTAGGCAGTCACTTCATATGTGGGGGACGCTTTTGTGCAAGGTGTGGGTCATTAACCTTTGTTTGGGGTGAGGGTGTCTGGGGGCTGGTGTGGGTTTCCCCCTCTAGCTAAGATGAATACTGGGAGAGATGATGTCCACAAACTCTTCTCATCCTAAAATGTGGATGTCACTTGTATGTGGAATCTAAATACATAATACACATGAATTTATTTACAAACCTGAAACAGACTTACAGACATAGAAAATAAACTTATAGTTACCAAAGGGGAAAGGAGAGGGTAGGGATAAACAGTTTGGGATTAACAGATATGTACTACTATATATCTGGAGAAGGAAATGGCTACCCACTCCAGGATTCTTGCCTGGAGAATCCCTTGGCCAGAGGAGCCTAGAGGACTATAAACCATGGGGGTCTCAAAGAATCAAGGCGCAACTGAGTGAGCACAAGGACCTACTGTATAGCACAGGGAAGTATATTCAATATCTTATAATAACCTATAATAGAAAATAATCTAAAAAGATTATGAATGTGTATAACTGAATCACTTTGCTGTATCCCTGAAACTAGCACAATGTTATAAACCAACTATATTTCAACTAGAATTTTTTAAAAAAGAGAAACACTGTGGCTTTAATGTCCTTGTTGTTCAATACACACTAGTGTATCTCATTCATATCTTTAAACCACGTTTTTTCATACATGTAGCAGTTTCCCTTCTGAAGTGAGGAATTTCAGTGCAACTACTTAGCAATAACCTTGTTTATTAAAATCATTCACTCTCTCCTGCACACACGCACATCAACATTGTACAAGCCAGAGGAGTATGCATTGGGAGGGAAAAATGACAGCCCTAAAGGGGAAATGTGACATCATCTCAGTGATTTGGCATGAAAACTCATTCTTCAGAATTCAGAGCATGAGAGCTATTGAAAAGGTCAAGTGAGAAATGACAGCTTAAAAAAATATTGATTTAGATTTTCAAAATTGATTACCAGTTTGGGGCCACAAGAGCAATTTGCGTGGTGTTTTCACTGTATGAGTTGCTAAAATTGATTAGCACTTTTTGAGGAAGGTAGAGCAAATTGCTCTGCTAATCAAGGTAAATTAAATCAAGAAATGACTTGATTACCACACCCTTTGTGCTCTCAACTCTTCAGCAAAACCAGTTTGAAAAAGAGTCTTCCATTGGAGCAGCAGATAAACTTTACTAGTCTCCACTCTTTCCTTTTGATTTTGGAATTTGAAGTAGAGAAGAAAGGCCATTCATGCTTCATGTATTTATTTATTTTTGGCCATGCTAAGCAGGATGTGGGATCTTGGTTCCCTGACCAGGTATCAAACCCATTCCCCCTGTAGTGGAAGCATGATATCTTAACTACTGGACCACCAGGGGAATCCCAAACCATTCATGCTTTTCACCTTTATGATATATCAGTGTTTCAGAAGATAAGTTATCATTTGATAAGGTGCAAGTATCTATACTACTCTATATTGTGAAACAATTGATGTTTGCATTTTACCATTTTGGTATTTTGAAAAGGCAGAGGAACCAGAGATCAAATTGCCAACATCTGTTGGATCATCAAGACAGCAAGGGAGTTCCAGAAAAACATCTTCTGCTTCATTGACTAAAGCCTTTGATTGTGTGGATCACAATAAGCTGTGGAAAATTCTTAAGCAGATGGGAATACCAGACCACCTGCCCTGCCTCTTAAGAAACCTGTATGCAGGTCAAGAAACAACAGTTAGAAGTGGACATGGAACAAAGGACTGGTTCAAAATTGGGAAAGGAGTATGTCAAGGCTGTATATTGTGACCCTGCTTATTGAACTTCTATGCAGAATACAACATGTGAAATGCCAGGAGGGATAAAGCACAAGCTGGAATCAAGATTGCTGAAAGAAATATCAATAACCTCAGATATGCAAATGATACCACCCTTATGGCAGAAAGTGAAGAAGAACTAAAGAGCCTCTTGATGAAGGTGAAAGAGAAAAGTGAAAAAGCTGGCTTAAAACCCAACTTTCAAAAAATGAAGATCATGGCATCCAGTTCCATTATTTCATGGCAAATAGATGGGGAAACAATGGAAACAGTGAAAAACTTTTTTTTTTTTTTGGGCTCCAAATGACTGCAGATGGTGACTGCAGCCATGAAATTAAAAGATGTTTGCTCCTTGTAAGAAAAGCTATGATAAACATAGACAGCATATTAAAAAGCAGAGACATTACTTTGCTGACAAGGGTCCATCTAGTCAAAGCTATGGTTTTTCCAGTAGTCATGTATGGATGTGAGAGTTGGACTGTAAAGAAAGCTGAGCACCAAAGAATTGATGCTTTTGAGCTGTGGTTTTGGAGAAGACTCTTGAGAATCTTGGACTGAGAGGAGATCAAACCAGCCAACCCTAAAGGAAATCAATCCTAAATGTTCATTGGAAGGACTAATGTTGAAGCTGAAGCCCCAATACTTTGGCTACCTAATATGAAGAGTTGACTCATTGGAAAAACATTCCCTAATACTGGCAAAAATTGAAGGCAGGAGGAGAAGGGGGTGACAGAGGATGAGATGGTTGGATGGCTTTACCGACTCGAAGAATGGACATGAGTTTGAACAAGCTCTGGAAGGTGGTGATAGACAGAGGAGCTTGGCATGCTGCAGTCCATAGCGTCGCAGAGTCAGACACAATTTAGCAACTGAACAACAATAAAAGCAATTGTAACAGCACTGGGTCTAGTTCTGCTAATGATTCAGATCAAGTCAATTAAAAAGCCAGCACATTCGAGTTTGAGTTTGGGATGTCCCCCACTCTTGCATTTTCAGTATTTTCTAATCACTTGTGAGGTCTGAGGCTCTTCATTCTCAGCTTCCCTCTCACTCCTGGAGAATCTGGGTTCATGAGGATCTGGGTGGAGATCCAGAATCTCTACTACCAAGAAACTCTGTTCATTCAACTGACTTGCCATCAATGTTGACAATGTGTGACTTTGTCCAATGTCCACATTTAGTAGATAAAAACCTCATGTTCCAAGAGATAAAGCACAGAGCACAGGGAAGATGGATGGTAGTAGAGCATTATGAAAAACTCGAGATGTAGAGAAAATCATCTCAGAAGCCTTCATGGAGAAGGTGACATTTAAAGGCAGGCCTTGAAAGTTGAATGGAGTCTTCTGAGATATCTGTAAACTGAAAGAATTGTGGGGCGAGGTGGATACGCAACATCCATGGCACAGCTGAGGAGGGCAAGAAAGGGCTTGTCATTCTCAGTGTATGCAGTTCATGGAGTGAGGATTTCCTGGTGGACTCATGAGCAATTTCAGGATTAGCAGTGGTTCCCAACCTCTGGGATCTAATGCCTGACGATCTGAGGTGGAGATGATGTAATAATAATAGAAATAAAGTGCATAGCAGATCATTCCAAAACCATCCCCTCGCTGTCCATGGAAAAGTTGTCTTCCACAAAACTGGTCCTTGGTGTCAAAAAGTTGGAGACCACTGCTTCAGAAAACATGGCCATTTGAAGTGGGTTATGTGGACAGAGTCATGCCAGGAGGTGATGGTGATGTTGAAAGAGAAGAAAGAGGAATGGGTCTCAGTCTCTTCATCCAGAGATGCTTCTCCTGGCTCTTCCATCTGTGCAAATGAGTGAAGGGCGAACTGTAGGGTGGTCCATGACCACTCTATCAGAGACCCTCCAACCACAACAGGGTCTTAGACCCAGGGTCAGCACCAAACCTCAAAACAGCGAGAGGTTTTCTGGTGCCTCACTGGGAGATCTGATGCCAGTGTGGGTCAAGAATCCATGAGCATGCCTGCTGTGGGTGGAGTGTCTGCTGACTGAGTGATCATGGACTGTCCCACAACTGTGTGTGTTACACGAGCTGCAATAACTCCCAATGCTCTCACTGCATGCCTTCCATGCTAGCAGACACTAGCTACTTCTCAAAGCTGAGCTGGAAATATTCTGCCAATTAAGTCTTTCCATAGAAGCAGTGGTTTATAATGTAGTTTTTCAAAATTCCTGAGCTCCTGTTGCTGTTTATCGCTTTGGGAATTCTTTAATCAGCTCTCAAGCTCAAGTCCAAGTAAAAGCTGAATCTTCAGCCACCGCAGATTCCTGTTTTTATTCTGACAACTTAACCAATTAGTGGTTTTCCTGAAAATAAAAGCCACAACTTCAACTGACTCAGTCTTAATGTGTGAGATAAATTGGAGGTTGATTGTTTACATAGAAAAATAATTTTTTGCTCAATACTGGGGTCCCCTTGAGCATTCTTTAGTTCTTTAAATATTGAGTGTTTACCTTGTCCTAGGTCCTCTTCTGGTTTTTGGGGATATAGTGGTGAACAAAACTGATGTTGTTTGTGTCTTCCTGGAGTTTACATCCGGTGGAGAAAATACCAGAGATCAAAGGAAACATGCACACACTGTGTTTTTAGGTCATGAAAAGTGTTTGGAGGAAAAGTAAAGCAGGCTAAAGGGTTATCAAGTTATGGATTGTGAGGAATTGTCATAATTTCAATGGGAAAGTCTCTCTGAGGCTGTGACCTTGGAGCAGAGAAATGAATGGAGTTGGGTACCAGCGTGCACACCAAGAACTGGAGCCAGAGCCATCCTCCAGGTTGAGGGTGGGCCTAATAGAAGCCCACAGAGGAACAAGGACGACCAGACCATGTCTTAGAAGGTGCTGCCCAATAAACATCAACAGGAGTGAAAACAGTCACCAGAAAAATAAGTAACAAAAACGTTGATAGCCTAGAAAATACTTGCTCCAGGCTCCTGGCCAGGTGAGCCGGTTACCCCTCCACAGAGTGAACTGAGTGTGTGTCCTGAAACACATCATCATGGTTGCTTTCAAGGAATTAGAACTAAATTCTATTCAATCTTTGCCTGATGTGGCTGGTCCTTGTTAAACTCAATTCCTTGTGTTGCGTCAATGTATAAGCTAAATTCCCACAACCGCACCTGAGTGACAAGTTGGCAAAGCAGCAGTATTGGCTGAGAGAGTGATTTAAGACAGTGGGACTGGCTGCACTGTCACATGATAATGATCCTCCACTCTCTGCTGTGGGTTGAACACCTGCAAATCCTTCACTGCCTCGTCGTAAACGAGCTCAGAGGAGCCCCCAGGAGACCTTCCGGGTTGTCTAAGAAAACACATGTGATTATTGAACAACTATTTCCAGAAGACTGTTGCCCCAAATTTTATTTAGAAAGAAAACTGTAGAGAAAATTCTGGGGAAGTCAGCAGATCTGGAGCTTGGTGGGTAAGAGATACTGGATGTGGAGGCAGCTGAAGGTTAAGATTTCACAACTTCACGTTTCTGACCAACCTGAGGCCAGAAAGTGGCTTTCTTGTGCTTTCCCACCCAAAACATGCCAAATAAAAATGAGCATCACTCGAACGTTTCTTGCTGAAAGAGAACTCACAATCAACTCCTCACAGGCATGATGGGCTTCTCCCTCTCCCCTCTTCCTCTTCCTTTCTCCGTGGTCTCTGAGACCATCCCCACGTCACTGAGTACACAGAATCCATCAGTGTAACAGGCTAGGTTCCAGACACACACAGGGCCTCATAAATCACAGGCCTCCACAAGAAAGAAAGGTCAAGTCAACATCCAACTAAGCCCATTGGTGATGAAGCTAGAAATTGTATTCCAGGTAAGACCTTAGTCATAGCCTGTGCCTTAGTTGCTCAGTCGTGTACAACTCTTTGTGACCCCATGGACTGTAGCCTGCAAGGCTTCTCTGTCCGTGGGATTCTCCAAGCAAGAATACTGGAGTTGGGAGCCATTCCCTTCTCCAGGGGATCTTTCCAACCCAGAGATCAAACCCAGGTCTCCTGCATTGCAGGCAAATTCTTTCCCGTCTGAGCTACCAGGTCTCCTCTCTTGAAAAACATACAAACTGAGAAAAGTACTTGCCAACTAGTGCTGGTTTTGAGTTTGCATCTCCTGTGTCCTAGTGCCATTCCCCTTTTTCTCTTTTGGAAACCTCTCTTCAGCTCATCCTTAATGACAAGCTCCAATGCCTGCTCTGGGTCCCGCCTGTTAGGATGGGTCCTACGTGTGTCCCTGTTCTGTGGCATCACCCATGTCTGTCTTGGTACCGCCCAGTCTCACCTCTGGGTCAGGAACTTCCTGGGGTCAGAAGCCATTTCGGACTCTCCCTGCCATCCCCCACACAACCTAACACATTGTCAAAGGTGGATGTTTGAGAAAAAAAATCAGTCTAACTATCCAAGACAGATCCTTGCAATTACAGCTTCTCAGGCAGAAAGTTAAAATGTACTTTTTCCCCATACAGACTCTGTGATCAGTAGGGTCTGCCCCCAGCCCAGCAGTGGTTCACGAGAGAACTCTTTAAATGTTTGTGAATTTTATGAGCCTGGCGTGAAACACAGCCATTAACAAAAGCTGAATTACATAAACTTACACTTAAATGCATTTTATTAAAAACAAAAGCAATGGACTAAAATAGTATATGCTCTTTAATTACTTTTACTTTTACTCCTATCTGTGTTGTTGAGAGTATTTGCATATGTCATGTAAACCTGGTGGACAGGCTACACAGGTGGGCTCATGCATTTTTCTCCCCGCTTGCACATATGGATGCTGGGTCAGGTGCTTGCAACTTGCCAAGATGGGAGCCTTTGCTTCTTGGAAATCAGAAAGCTCCAAATCAGGGGCCCTCCCCACTCCAGGGCAGAGTGCACGGCTGACTTGTTCTGAAATCACTGCTTCCATATCCAGATTGAGCACTCTCATTTCTTACCTTTTCTAATTAACTGAAATTACAGAAGAATTCTCCTTACACACAGACTGATAACATTCAAAGATTTAGAATTCAGGGTAAAGAATTTAGAACATAGAACACTGCATTTTAGAACTAAAAAGGCAATAAACACCATTATACTTCTGAGCTAATTTAGAAGCCAGCATAGTGCTTCCACAGTATCACAAGGTCACAATCATGAGCTCAGTTTTTATTATATGATCTGGAAAATAATCTCTGTCACTTGAACTCTCATTTTCCAGAGGTGAGAAAGACGGGGTCCTCTTTATAATTTTTCATCAGAATACAAAATGAATAAAACAGAGTACATGCTCCCATCAGTTGAATTACCATAATATTATTACATACTTTTAAAGAGAAAATGCTTAAATCCTGCATTTAGTGATTTACTATAAAATCAGGATGAAGCAGTAAAAAGCCCCTGTATGATTTCATGGGAGGGCTTCCCTGGTGGCCTAGTGGTAAAGAATCTACCTGAAATGTAGGAGACCCAGGTTTGATCCCTTTGTCGGGAAGATCCTCTGGAGAACAGAATGGCAACCTACTCCAGTATTCCTGCCTGGGAAATCCCATGGACAGAGGAGCCTAGTGGGCTGCAGTCTATGGGGTCACAAAAAGAGTGAACACAACTGAGCACTCCCTCATGGAATTATTTCTGTATCTGGTTTATTCTCCCTTGATTTTCCCCTGCCCTCATGCTTTTTTTTCTCTCCCTTTTTCAGAAAGTCTCTCTCTGAAGTTTTAGACTTTGAGTCATAAAGCAGATGGATTTTAAGAGAAGCAATGATACTCTGGCAGATTGCCTGTTGTAATGCAGTTGACATGCTTGTGTGGGGTTATTTGGGGTGAAGTGATGTTTGGGTCACTTCGTGTGCAGTCAGTGCTGCTTTTGAATGTGAAGTTGGCATTTTCAGCAAGAAAAACAAAGTGGCAACACAAAGGAAGTCCTGTCTTTCCAAAAGTTGAAAGAAACGAAGATTTCATTTTCAGTCATTTATTCTTTTTTCTCCTAATTAACTCCCATTTTTGCCCCATACACTCTTCAACAATAACTCTTTCCTTCTTAAAATTTGCTTACCTAAGTGGAAAGTGAAAGTGTTAGTCGCTCAGTCCTGTCTGACTCTTTCCGACCCCATGGACTGTAGCCCTCCAGGTTCCTCTTTCCATGGGATTCTCTAGGCAAGAATATTGGAGTGGGTTGCCATGTCCTCCTCCAGGGGAATCTTCCCAACCCAGGGATCGAGCCCAGGCCTCCTGCATTACAGGCAGATTCCTTATTGTCTGAGCCACCAGGGAAGCTCTAATTGGGGTATGACCCAATTTGGGGTGATGATCTGGTTGGGAATTTTACATCTATTACTGTAAAGGAAAAGCATAGGGAGAAGTATGATTTATACAACTGGCTTTTTAAAATGAAGATCAGGTCATTCTCTCAAAGATATGAGTGCTCAGACTTGGAACTTGTTAATTAAAAAAAAATCATTGATCAAATGCCTTTCTTCATAGTGGAGCAGTGAAGGAAACTTTAATAAACACAGTGGTTTTATTTTTCCATCTCTACATTCCTTTTTCCTGCATTACATCCACTCATGTTGTCTTCTATCAAATAGTTAACCATTCAAAGCTGCTACATCTTGCAGAAGTGTCCTTGGAGCAAGTTTTTGAAGGACATGCTGTGTATCTGTCCAATCCAAAGGGCTGTTTATTTATGAGCTTTAAGAAAGGGTTTGAATGGTGTCACAGAGGGAAGAGTTGGCTCTGGGAGGTCTGCACCAAGACAAGTTGGTGGGCCTCCCTCTTGCATGATATCCAGACCCAGGCCCCAGCCTGCAGTAGAAGGCCCAGGGTCAGTCCTGGTTCAGGCCAGGATTGACAATGTGCCCCAGCCATCTCCACTGGGAAGCTGTTTTCTATTGGCCTGAACCGCTGAGCAGACAGGGGACGAGCCTGTGACTGTAGACAAAGGACTCTCGAGCAGAGGGAGAAAGAAACCAGCATAACTGCCCTTCCATGAACCTTCCATGCCTCTGAATGTGTTGGCATTCAGAACAGACAACAGACAGATAGACAGCAAGAGCGAGATGGTCCAGATGAAGCAGGCAAGCTTTACTTTCAGCAGGGTGTCTCCTGGCACACGGAACATGGATATGTTGGAAACAAAACACCCAAGTAGGGTCCCTTGTCTGGGCTGAGAGCACCAGCTCTTCCATATGACCTTCAACAAAGCACATACTGGCCTGCAGCCTCAGTTTCGGCACCTGTGAAATGGGCACAGAGGCTCTATTTCCTGCACCAGCAGCCTGTTGAGAAGTACCTGGAACTTCTCTCAAATCACAAGGTATTATCAATAGTTTGGAATCCATCTTCTAGAGGCACAATCCTGGGAAATAAGGCAACACTGACTGTCCAGGGTCTGGAGAAAGCCTGCATTCCTGCCACACCTTCTCCCATAGGACCAGGTAGGCTGCCCTTGGAAGTACCAATTTAAAAAAAATTAGACCAGGGTCTCCCCTGGTGTCCAGTAGTTAGGACCCTGAGCTTCCACTGCAGGGGTCATGGGTTTGATCCCTGGTCAGGGAACTAAGATCTTACATGCTGTGCAATGCAGCCAAAAAGAAAAAAGTGAAATAAAGAAATGAAAAAAAGAACTAGACCACCTGGAAACAGTGTGAGAGCTTGTTAAGCCCTGTGGCCTCTGAAAGCAGCTCCAGTCTGCAGAGAATCCATCCAACCTAAAATTAAGATGTGATGGTATGCATGAAGTGGGGACCCATGGCAGGTGTCTTCTGGGTCCATGCAGTGAGCTGGACAGTGGAGAGGGTCTCGCAGGGCAGCGTGTGATCTGCATGGTCTACAAGGTTGACAGGTGTGCCCACCATCCTGTGCTCACCTGCAAGGAGAACCCACCTCTCCCACCACAGGAGCAGCCAGCCCCCAACCGCCAACAGGGGCAGGGCCTGCAGGCTTCTCTCCCTAAGACTGGGTTCCAGCTGCCTTGCCCCAGATGGACCCTGGGAAAATGAGAGGTGATTGCTTTTATAGCCATGTTTAGTGGATTTTTATTATCCCTTTCTCAGTTGACAGGAGGAAAAAAAAAAGAAGAGAAAGACATTTGCTGGAAAAAATAAGATGCGCTTGCTCCCAGGTGCCAAATGCTTTGTGACAGGGAGCTATTTAGGTGGAAAACTACCAGTGCAGCGCCTAGAGGGGGAGGGGAGAGGACAGAGCAGCCTCTGGTCTGAGCAGTGTGAGCTGAGTGCCTGGAGGGCAGTGCCAGGGAGTGAGCCCCACCAGCAAGCCCCCCAGGCAGCAGGGCCTGGGAGGAGGGTACCTAGTCACAGTGTCTCCAAAATGCCACCACCCAAGCGTTCACCCAGCCCAGCCTGTCATCTCAGCCAGAGGAGGAGGAAATGGAGACACTTTGATCCAGTGTGTTCACGGAGAGATTACGACATGTACACATGTGAATGCACATTCACGTGTGTGCACACACACATATAAACAGGTGCACACACTTGAGCACACATGACATGATTACATGTGCACAGCTAAGCACAAACAACATGCATACATGTGCACACTCAGGTAGGTACACACACACACACACCCATGCTCACCCTTTAAACATAATTCTCTGAATCTCCAGTGTGACCCTGCTGATGAAAGAAGGGTGTGTAGCAGCTGGGTAGCAGGTCCTGTGATATTTAGAGCAATTCATTTTTTCTATAACAGTGATTCTGAATTCTTGCAAGCAGTTCATTTTTTCTGTTTTTCACATTATAACTTCTCAGTTTTCTGCCCAAACTAAAGGTAGGCTGTCAAAGGTAACAAACCTGCCGCTCGCTCCAGGCTTTCTCTGTGATGCTATACTTCCGTCACACGTCCTTCACTGACCTTCCAAACTGGAACAGATACACTGGGACCATAGACGGGGGAGGGCCAGCATGGCTCTCACAGCACCCCCCTTTCCTTTTGTTCTTCCTTCCTGATCTGATACCTAAATTACAGCTGCATCTCATTTTCAGTGAGTTTTGCAGAAATCAAATCCTAATCATGTTAGCACCATTGCATTCTTAACCTTTTACTGAAAAGCATTGTGTGGAGACAAAATTGCACAGATAATAAAGACATTTTCATACATATAATGCTGCTCCGTAGACAACTCCTCGATTGAGACACAGAAGGTGACCAGCAATTCCAGGAGTCCTCCTGCCCAGTCATTACTGCCTCCCACCGAGGGGACCTCCGTTCTGGCTCCTAACAGCTTGGATTCACTGGTTTCACTGACCACAGTGTTTGTGATGTTCATCTGTCTGTACTGTTTCAGCACACGGCTGTATAACATTCCTTCGTGTAAGGATGCTGACATTGCTTCATCCCAGCCACTGGTGGGTGTTTAGTAAGTTCCAATTTCAGGTTGCTACAAGTCGTTACATTATGAGCATCTTTGTACCTGCCCTTTGATGAGAACGTGTACACAGCTCTGGGGGTATTAACCTAAGAGCGGGATTTTTAAGTCACGTAATAGGGAAGTGAATGGCCTTAGTCAATACGGACAAACAGCAGTCAGCAGTCAGCAATGTGTGTGTGTGCGGGGATGCGTGCTTAGTCACCGAGTTGTGCCTGACTCTCTGAGACCCATGGACTGTAGCCCATCAGGCTTCTCTGTCCATGGGATTTCCCAGGCAAGAAGACTGGAGTGGGCGGTCACTTCCTTCTCCAGGGGATCTTCCTGACCCAGAGATCAAACCCACATCTCCCATGTTGGCAGACAGATTCTTTACCACTGAGCCAACTGAAGTGGTCTATAAAATGTGCAAGCACCAAATAAATAAGCAAATAAATAAAAAATGGCTTTTCCCATTCTAAAAATAATAATAGTCTCCATATAAACTCAGGGAATGATGATAAAATAACAAAATCACTGTAATTCCATTACCTAGAAGCTTTTACTAGTTTACTGTATTTCTTTTAGTGCATTTTTTCCTTCATGTACAAATGTGTTTTTCCACAATTGGGATCATTTGGGCCACAGAATTTTGATGACTTTTGCTTCACTTTCTATTTTACCAGGAGCATTTTGCATGCTGTTCGATATGTTTTAAAGGTTATTTTCAATGGCTGTAAAGTGTTTATTTGTGTGAATGATTATGATGTATTATGCACTTACTGCATATTCTAGCTGGTTTTTTTCCCTACTATATAAGTATCGAGGATACATAAGTTCTCTTGCAAATCTTTGATCACATTTCTGATTCTTTCCTGATGATACATTCCTAGGAGTATCTTGAG
Organism: Cervus canadensis; assembly: GCF_019320065.1. NCBI lineage: Eukaryota > Metazoa > Chordata > Mammalia > Artiodactyla > Cervidae > Cervus > Cervus canadensis. The sequence goes on from NC_057390.1 coordinate 48,462,670, forward strand.
TCCAAGTGTCCAACTGTTTTTGGGCTCTTGCTGTGCCGTGTCAAAGGCATAGTCGTCGCAGAGATGAGGTGACAGCCTATGTCTCTTGTGAACCTGCCTTAACTTATACTGTCCATCCAGCCCCCAACATACAACTTAACATCAGAACATGCATATGTGGAAGATGTAACATAGGCTTTAAAGAAAAGATGGGTTTTGGAGAATCAAGGAGAGTCTTTAGTTAATGAAACAAAGAGAAAAATACTTTTTTTTTAAGCTGCTGAAATAATAAAGCAAAGTTTGCATCCCTGATTAACAAGTTTTTGTTTTGTTTTTTTTTACACCACAGTCAAGAAAGTTTCTATCTTCCCAGAAAATAAAGCTTAGAACTAGACTCCTGAAGAGTTATTTTCTGGCTTTGTAGCTGAGGAGGTAAGATGTGCGATCTTTCAGGAAGGATAACGGCTGTGCCTCCCATGCATAACATTTTTAATTAACTTTTTATTTTGGAACAAGAAAGCACAGATTAGAGCTTGCATCCTGGTGGTATGAGACAGAGAATTCATCTCACAACTGATTATATGTAAAGAGGGATTATAAACACCAAGTCAGTAAATCTTTTCAGAATATCTAGTGGTTTTTTTCTACTTCTCAAACAGAAAAGCCATGCATGAGGGTTTGTATTAATGCCAACAGCAGAATGTAAGTGAGGGTTCTTGAGGCTTGCTTGAGCATTAGAATGTTTTCATCATTTTGGCTGCTTTCAGCACAAGGGCTTGCAGAATTACACACTGCATTTTTATACACACACAGTCAGAACAGACTGATATTCTGACACAACTTCAGTGTAGGGTGTATCCTCCCTCCTCAGGCCAGCTGTCCTTTCACACCTGGATGCTATGATCGGTCTCCTTGCCTTTGCTTTGTTATCTCTGCCTTTAAAAAAAATTATCAGGATCTAGTTTATTAGATGTCAGTTTCAATGTTGTGTCAGTTTCAAGTGTATAGTAAAGTCAATCAGTTATACACATACATATATCCACTCTTTTTTAGATTCTTTCCCATATAGGTCATTTCAGAGTTTTGAGTAGAATTCCCTGTGCTACACAACAGGTCCTTGTTGGTTACCTATTTTATGTATAGTAGTATGTATATCGAAGAAGGAAATGGCAACCCATTCCAGTACTCTTGCCTGGAAAATCCCATGGATGGAGGAGCCTGGTAGGCTACAGTCCATGGGTTGTGAAGAGTTGAACACGATTGAGTGACTTCACTTTCACTTTTCACTCTCATGCATTGGAGAAGGAAATGGCAACCCACTCCAGTATTCTTGCCTGGAGAATCCCAGAGACAGAGGAGCCTGGCGGGCTGCCGTCTATGGGGTCGCACAGGGTCGCACACGACTGGAGCTACTCAGCAGCAGCAGCAGTATGTATATCTCAATCCCCAGCTCCTAATTTATCCCTGCCCCCTTTCCCTTTCTGGTAACTCAGCCTATAAAGAATCTGCCTGCAATGCAGGAGACCCTGCTTCGATTCCTGGGTCGGGAAGGTCCACTGGAGAAGTGATAGGCCACCCACTACAGTGTTCTTGGACTTCCCTTGTGGCTCAGTTGGTAAAGAATCAGCCTGCAATGATTTAATCCCTGGGTTCAATCCCCAGGTTGGGAAGATGCCCTGGAGATAGGAGCAGCTACCCACCCCAGTATTCTGGCCTGGAGAATTCCATGGACTGCATAGTCCATGGGGTTGCAAAGAGTTGGACATGAGTGAATGACTTTCATTTCACTTCTTTGCTTCCCTTTTGGTAACCATAAGTTTATTTTCTATGCCTGCTTTGTAAGTTCATTTGTATCTTTTTTTGGATTCCGCATAAAAGCAGTATCATATGATATTTGTCTTTCTCTGTCTGACTTACTTCACTTAGCATCATGATCTCTACTTTCACCCATGTTGCTGCAAATGGCATCGTCTCATTCTTTTTAATGGTTGAACAGTATTCCATTGTGTATACATGCCACACCTTCTTAATCCATTCCTCTGTTGATGGGCACTGCAGAACTCCTATGAAAGTTCTTTGCTCATCAGGCTGATGTTCTGTGGGGCAGAGATCTGGAGTCAGACGTGCACCTGTCCTCATGGAGGTCCCCTTTGATGGGGCAGTTGGTAGGGCCTGGACTTGGACCTAGATGTGGAACCATTGATCTTTGGGTTTATTCTTGATTCCCACCAGAATTCTGGGGCATACTGGAAAAAGGATCAGAAAAAAGGATCCTCACTTTTTTCCATGGGCAGGTGGTTGGCTGGCTCAAGGGAGGGGACCTCCATCTGAAGGAATGCATGTCTGAGCCCAGAGCTCGGTCTAATGATGGATGAGGCTCCCCGTACAGCTCAGTCTTCAGTTACAGGGCAGATTTGGAGTGTACAGGTTTGAGACAGTGTGTGGCTGAGGTGTAGGCAGTGCCTGGCATGCACTCTGCTGTGTTTTTACGCTGAGAGAAGGACATGAGTGTGTGGGCTGTAATCACCCGTAAATTCAACCTCCACTGATAAAGTTGCCAGGTCAGAACATCGGGTCTAACACATAATGTGAAGCCAATATGTGTTAGAAGTTAACAGTTTCAAAACTGCTTGAAAATTGTTCCCACAGTTGCCTAACTCTAACAAATAATTTAAGAACTGTCTCACCAACCTTAAAATGCCATACAGTAAAACACTTTCAGATATAGGCCGGTAACAAGGGTTATTATAGAAGATGAGGACAGAGAATGAAAACATTCATTTCTATTTCCTTGTTATTACAGGTTTGGCACTATGATGGGTATTTTACATGGGGTTCAAAAAGTAGAAATGCAGTTAAAAAGTAGTTGCAGAGGTTGGTATATTATTTTCTAAGTGATCTGAATTTTCACAAGGGTCAAAATGACCAGCTTTAGAACGACAGGTGTGTGTCGAGCGTCTCCAGAGAGGGTCCAGAAAATGTTCCATCTCAGGTGGACTCGGTGGGGTTTCAGAGGAGGTTGTTTACCAGTCATGGAACTGTAGGCTCTTCCATCATAAATCTCTGCATTTCAGAGATTTATTCAGTCTTGTTGCAGAAAATGCAAAACAAGTCAGGAGAGCATTTCATCTCAAGCCAGTAAACAACAAATACATTGACTTTGTCAATGTTTGACATTTAACTGGCTTCTCCCTTCTTTTATCCTGTTTTGTGAGTTCACCTACTGACTCTAATTTTAGCAAAGGAACCTGGATGGGGAGGTTCTGGATGGGGGTGGGGGACCTGGGGGTAGTGTCTGGAAAGGAAGGGAGGCCTTGAGGGGGGAGGGTCTGGAAGAGGATGAGGAACCTCAGGAGGAGGGTTCAAAAGGGGAGGGGGAATCTGCAGTGGAAGGTCAGAAGAGCCAGTGACCACACTGAGACTGGCCAGGCAGCAGCTGAGAGTGGCCAACCTGTGACTGTGACCACTCTGCCTGTGCAGGTAGTTCAGCAGCTTCTCCGCTCTCCACATGCCCCCTACCCGCCTCCAACACACTCAGACTCACAAATAGATAGCCAGTGGGAATTTGCTCTATGATGCAGGGAGCTCAAACTGGTACTCTGTGACAACCTAGAAGGTTGGGATGGGGTGGGAGGGGGGTACGAGAAGAAGAGGACATGTGTATACTTGTGGCTGATTCACGTTGATGTTTGGCAGAAACCAATACAACACGAAAAGCAATTACCCTTCAGTTAAAAATAAACAAATTTTTTTAAATGAATACATAAATTAAAAAACAAAAAGACAACTGATGTGAATTTCTAGTAATAGGTCCAACTCATCCTTGGAAGCTGGGTGTCACAAATGAGCACAGAGACCACAGGTCCAGCTGGATGAATGTCAGCTTGACTAACATGAGAAGGAGTCTTCTTCATTGAAGGGAGAGTTCTATCGGGACATTCACAGGAACAGGCATATTTAGAGAGCCAGGCAGGTGCTCTGGGAGAAGGAGAGGTGTCAATACCAATGACCCCCAGGCCCTGGGCAGTTCCAGACATGCGACCCTAGGACAGAGGTGTGAGGGTAAAGTGGGCAGGATGGTGGGGGGATGGACAGTAAGGTTCCAGATAGATGGACGTTCCTGATGCTGAGACGAGCTTTGCCCCCAGAATCAAGTCTGGTTATCAGACCTCAGCTGTTAAGTGCAGACAGAATCTGAGGAGTGAGGTGGAAATCAGGCTATTAGGCTTGAAATCTGAAGTCAGAGTGGGCTTGATCACATTACCCTCTCCCCAAAGTATTAGATGAGGGCTGGCCTCCTGGAGGGAAAGCCAGTGCTTGGACATGGAAAGGGAAGAGAGTAAGGGGTGACTGATGTATTTACCTACCTGTGCCATGGCAGGTGCAGCCCTGAGTTACTGATTTCTTTCCTTGTTAAATCCTCATAACCATTTTGTGAAGTGCTTATTGTCCCCCCGTTTCATCCATTGAGACCCTAGTTCCAAGACTTGGAGAAACCCTAATGTGAATGGCTGTCTTCAGATTTCTTGCTGAGCAAAGAAGGATCTAGCTTTCCCAAGAAAACTTTCTTCTGGCACTCTCTTGTACCCATCTCTGCTGAAAAGAAGCTATTTCTTTTATTATTACAGAGGACTAGGGAGCAAAG